>NW_027530365.1:981244-1004043 GCF_008692635.1 Crocuta crocuta
CTTAACCGACTAAGCCACCCAGGCGCCCCTCATGGAAAAAAATTTAAATGTCGCTTCATTGTTCTTTATAATTTAAAAAATAATGCATTAACCATCTCCTTTCCTCTCTCTTCTAGCCCCTTGCCACTGCTATTAATTTCTTTCTCATGAATTTGACTGCTCTAGGCACTTCATATAAGTGGTGGAATCATGCAATATTTGTCCTTTTGTGACTGGCTTTCTGCACTATAACGTCTTCCAGGTTCACCCATATTGTAGCGTGAATCAGAATTCCCATCCTTTGTAAGGCTGGACAGTTACCCATTTTATGTATCTGCTACATTTTGTGGACTCACCCACCGGTGGACTCTTGGGTTGTTTCTACCTTTTGGCTGCTGTAAATAATGCTTCTATAAACATGGATGTACAAATGTTTGAGTCCCTGCTTTCAGTTCTTTTGAGTATACACCCAGAGGTGGAATGGCTGGATCACATGATAATTCTGTATTTAATATTTTAAGTTTTATTTATTTATTTTGATAGGGAGTGAGCACATCTGTGCACAAGCAGGGGAAGGGGAGAGAGCGAGTACGAGATTCCCAAGCAGGCTCCCTACTGTCAGCATGGAGACTGACGCAGGGCTCGATCTCACAAACTGTGAGACCTGACTGGAGCTGAAATTAAGAGCCTGATGCCTAACCAAGTGAGCCACCCAGGCTCCCCCTCTATGTTTATGGTCTTACTGTTTTCCATAGTAGCTGGTGTTTTATGTTCTTACCAGCCATGCACAAGAATTCTAGTTTGTCTATATCCTTGCCAAGACTACTTGTTTTTTGTAAAACAGTCCTCCTAATGGGTGTGAAAATCTACTCCTTTTGGTGTAGAGTTCCATAATTTTGATAAATGAACAGACCTGCAGTATCACCATGGTCAAAACACAGAACACTTTTCTCACCCCCTAAAATTCTCTGATGCCGCTCCTTTGCCGTCATTCCTCTTCATCCCACCTGGAACCCTGAAAAACACTGGTATATTCTCCATCTCTGTAGTTTTGTCTTTTCTAGAATGTCCTATAAATGCATTATGGTAGGCATTTTGAGTCTTGATTTTTAAATTCAGCATAATTTGAAACTTATCCATGTTGTGTATAAAGAATAGCTCATTCCTTTTTATTGTTGAGTAGAATTCTACTGTGTGTACCAACACACCACAGTTTGTTTATCTAGTTGACGCGATTTGGATATCTTAAGGTCATAAATCCATAAACATTCCTGCTATAGTCAGTTGCATGCAAGTTCATGTTTGAACATAAGTATTCACATTTCTGGGGTGGGAAGGGGAGGATTACTGTGTCGGGTGTTAAACTCTGTAAGAAAGTGCCAGTCTGTTTTCCAGAGGGTCCGTATCATTTTGTTATCTCCTTAGCAATGTGGTTGCTCCAAATCTTCACAGAACTTGATTGGGTCAGTCATTTTAATGTTAGCCATTGTTAAAATGTGTGAAGTAATGAATCATAATGGTTTTAATGAACATTTCCCTAATGAATAATGGTGCTGAGCATTTTTCAATTTGCCTATTTGCCATTACTGTGTGTGTGTGTATACATATATATGTGTATATATATATGTGTGTGTGTATATGGTATATATTTGAAATACCAAAATTTTGACCATTTTTAAATGGGATCGTTTCCTTATTGTTGATTTAAAAAACATTATTGGTTTTATTAATTTTGGTAGATTTGCACGGTGATTACCACTATCTAGTTTTAGAACAGTTCCATTACTCCCAAAAGTTCCTATGTGCCTGTTTGTTATGGACTTTTGAGGTTGTATTTTATTCAGACATACTTCTTATTTTCCTCATGAGTGCCAAATTCTGTAAGTCTTCTTTTTTTTTTTTTAATTTCTTAGTGCTTTTATTATTTTTGGAAGACCGAGCATGAGCAGGGGAGGGGCAGAGAAAGAGGGAGACACAGAATCCCAAGCAGGCTCCAGAGCCCAAAGCAGACTCGAACTCCCTGACTCTGAAATCTTGACCTGAGCTGAAGTTGGGAACGCTTCACTGACTGAGCCACCCAGGTGCCCCAGTCTTTCTTTCTTTCTTTTAAAGTGACATTGTTCTCACAAGGTGTTTGCTTTTATTAAAGAATGATGACCAGGGTTAGAAAGAATAAACCATAATCCAGGATAGATAAAGATCTTTAAAAGAGAGTTGTGGATTTTGCAGTTCTTGTTTTCAGCTAAAAACAAAGCATTATTGAAAAGTTTTGGTTAATGTGACCTAGAAAGATTTTTAGCTTTAGTCAGTCAGTTGTTTAGTAACTGTTGATTGCACTCCTGTAAAGTTCCGGCACTGCTCAAGTTGCGGAGTACAGTGAACAGAACAGAGCCCCTATCTTTGAGAGTCTTATGTTCTAGAAAAGGAAGATAGATATTTAAGCGTGCAAAAATCAGATAACGGTGACCTTGGACTCTGATGACTTCCGTGACAATAAGGTTGGCTCCTGTGGGTTCCAAGGTGGCTTCTTGCAGGAATTGGTGTTTGAGCTGCGGCATGGATGTATTGGGGGCTGCCGGGAAGGAGCTGGGGCGAAGAGTAGTAGGCTCAGGGCTGGAGGGGAGAATGAACTTGGTGTGTTTGAGAGGCTGAAAGAAGGCTAAGAAGGAAGGTAGGCGTGGAAGAAGATGACTGAGGATAGGATCACTGTGGAGACCAAAGAGTTTTCATCTTACTCTGGCTGAAATGGGAAGGCAGAAATCGGGGGAGGATTTTAGGCGTGAGAGGGATGTGGCTGAGTTTTGCTTCAGAAATCTCCCTCTGGCTGTTAGGTCTCGGATTGTACGTATGGGGTGGGGTTTGGAGAAATGAAGGTTTTTATTCTTCCTGGAAAGGTATTGGCCCATTTGCTTTTGTGATTTCACTTAAATATGATGAAATTGTAGTAGTTAATGATGTATATCAACAGAGGCCCACTAGGTCAGTGCTATGATTTAAAAGGAAGTAGGACAGCTGCAATAGAATATGAAAGCAGATCAGACTTTTCATGTAGAAAATATGAGACAACATAGTAATCGCGTTTATATTTACAGATACTCTCTGCCAACTGATTAATAAAGGCTGTGAGGCCTTAGCTTACCAGCTATGTAGCTTTAAAAAAATTTTTTTAAAGACTTTATGTTTTAAATTTTTTTTTACTTTATTTTTGAGAGAGAGAGAGAGTAAAAGTGAGGGAGGGGCAAAAGCAGAGGGAGACAAAGAATTCGAAGCAGACTCCAGACTCTGAGCTGTCAGCACAGAGCCCAGTGTGGGGGCTTGAACTCATGAATCACGAGATCATGACCTGAGCCAAATTCAGACGTTTAACCAGATGAGCCACTCAGGTGCCCCAAGATTATATTTTTAAGTACTCAATANGCTGATTCCAACCCACCTCTTGTGACTCCTGCTTAATCTAGTGATTTGGGCAGCAGAGAGATAACACAAATGTTTACTGTGTTCACTGTGATCATTCCAATGGCAGTAGAATATGGGAGTGATTTTGATCATTTTGGCTAGTGTCCTAATGCTGGGCTCTCCGCTCTCGCTTTAAAAAAGTTATTTACTGAGCATCTGTGTGAAACATAGGATGTATGATTCATGCCAGCATTATAGTCTGGGACTGCTTAATCGATTTGGTTAGTAAAAGAATCCAAATCAATTAGTTTAGAAGGCAATACTTTATATATTAGGATATAATTTTAGCTTTATGTGAGGTGATTGTGGTTTGGAATTATCCATGCTGGTGGAGTTTCCTTTTGTAAACCTAGTATTACAGATCCATATTAATGTATCTTTTAAGGACAGTACCTGGTGGCAGACGATGTATAACCTGTACTTTGCACATCTCAGGTTTTTGACCAATCTCTTTGCCCATCCCTAACTTTCTGTCTGTTTCATGATGACCTAAGTCAAAAGAAAATTGCTAGTTTACGATGTGGTTATTGAACTGCTTGCATTTTAGTTATTCATTTATTTGAAAGTGTTACCTATTAACACCTACAGATTTTATTGGATTTCAATACAGGATTAAAAAATTTTTTTAAGTTGACTTATTCATTGAGAGAGAGAGAATCCTAAGCAGGTTCAGCATTGACAGTTCTCAAACTCCTAAAACATGAGATCATGACCTGCATCAAAACCAAGAGGCTGATTTACAGGCTGAGCCGCCCGGCACCCCTCAGTACAAGATTTTTGAGTGATGTATGGTTATAAGGACAACTACCATCTATTTTGGACAGAGTTATCTAATTCATTGTTTAGGGAATCTCCTTACAACACCATAAAATATCAAGGACGTAAAGTATGAAAAGTATCCTTTTTAAATTTACCCTCCAAAAATTTGTCTTCTGTCTAATCTGATTCAAGAGTTACCGGAGTAATACACTGAAATTCTTGTTGAATTCCCTTTGAGCACATTCCTAAACTATGGAAGTAAAGGTATGTGCTGCCATTTCTCCCTCTGACATTGAATGAAGAGAGGAGAGACCTGCTAATGTAATTACCATTGTCCCTCCATCTGTTCTTTGAACATGCTTTAAATACCAAGCCATGTGCTGTTATACCTTCAATTTAAGTATCTTCTATTAGAATTTGATTTTTAAACCTGAGTTCTCTTAGTTATGAGCCTAAGATCAAGACTGTGTAGACAGACCTTGGACTAATTCTTCATAGTTTTGTCATCCACATTAGAATTCTATAAATGCCTTTTTCCTCAAAGCATTCATATCACTGTGTACCACCTTAAAACTTTGAAGGAAGGGCGCCTGGGTGGCTCAGTTGGTTAAGCGTCAGACTTTCAGCTGAGGTCATGTTCTCCCTGTTTCTGATTTCGAGCCCTGCATAGGGCTCTGTGCTGATAGTTCAGAGCCTGGAGCCTGTTTTGGATTCTGTGTCTCCCTCTCTGTCTCTGCCCCTCCCCCACTCATGCTCTCTCTCTCAAAAATAAATGTTAAAAGAATAAAAAAAACTTTGAAGGAGGGTTCTTATTGTCTAAATATAACCAGGAAAAATAGGGAAATGGTTTTGCATCTGTAATAATGTCTACTCCTTGCCAGGCATCCTTGTAGATGCTGAAGATGGCAATCCTGCTTTCCTGGAGCAGACATTCTCCTGGGTAGATTAAAAAGCAGGCTGGGAACAGCAGGGGACAAGGGTCAGTTCAGGGAAATTATGCCACTGCACTGGTCAAGACTTCGGCTTGATGGATGTGGATGGGTCACGTGGCCCACAGGGATTGTCTAAGGGATTAACTCTTTGCAGCCTGGTGTCTTCTAAGTCACAGTTCTTTCCTATGACCTTTTTAGAAGACTCACAAGCAGCCCGTAAACAATCCCTATGCTTTACTCTTCTTCCTTTGTTTCCTGTAAGCCCTTAACTTGGATTTTTCTTTCCTTTATCACTGAGCTGCCTGAGACTTGCTCCCTTCTCCAGTCTCCTACGACTGTCCTGTCCTGTCAGGAAAGGAATGCCTCCTTTCTTGCACGCTTTGTGGAGGTGCTTCAAAGTGAAAGCCATTTTTTCAGGAATGCGGAGACATTCCCCTAAGGTGGCAAGAGACGTGCGTGGTTTCAGCCATCCTCAGTTTACAAACACTCTGGTTTCCAGAGCTCATTTCAGAGTCTTGTTTGGAACAACATTTCGCCAGAGGGATTATAAAGGCAGACCCAGTTCCCAGGCCAACTCACAAAAGCCTGTGGAGAGGAACTAGGGTTTTAATCCAAGCCTTCTCCCTATCCTTCTGAGCCTCCAGCTCCTTACTGTAAAAGCTGGAGGCTCATTCATGGTGGTTGTAGGGTTCTAAGAGAAGGTCTGAGAAGAATGTCTGGTGTAATGCTTGATGCCAGAGGACTTACAAAGCGTTAGTCTGCCTTTATGGAGGGACTTCTTGCTGGGTCCTCAGGATTTAATGCTCCACCCCTCATTTTGTAGGTTTTGAGCTGCAGTGAGGGTCCTGGGTGTGTGTGGGTGTAGGAACTGAATCGGATGAGCCTCTTAGGTTGTTAAGGGCAGAGAGAAGGGGAATGTGTACTATTATTGAGCACTTATGTGGCTACTGTGCCAAGCACATGTTAATTATTGGCTATTAGCTTTTAACCCAGACGTAGCCCAGTAGATCAAGCTTGTTGCCAAAATGTCTGTTCCTAAGAACTTTGGCCAAAGGAGTTGGTTTTCTAGGTACACTTGGCTCTAGCTCAGCCCCTGCCCGCCGCTGCTGCTGCTATTTACTTTTTTTTCCTTTTTCTTTCTTTCTCTCTTTCTCTCTCTCTCTCTCTTTCTTTCTTTTTTTTCCTTTTCCAGCTTAGCCCCTGTCTGTAGATCAGGAATAACTGTTTGGGCACATTTTTGTCTGTGGCTACGCAGTTTCAGCAAAAGGCAGGATGCTTTTCCAATTCCCAAAGGGCACCACGGCCCTCTCTCTGGTACTGCAGGTCTGACTGGGCCTGGCTTCCTCTTGAAATGTCTCCCTGTGATGTTATAACTTAAAAGATGGAGGACCGTTTGATCCAAGCCCAGGATTTGTTGGCTACAGGGTTTTTGTTAATAGAAAACACTCCTGCACCTCTAGGGGGGGAAAATTAAAGCACATACTTCTTCCTCTTTGACCTTCGAACCCTTGCCATTTACATCAAACACTTGCTGGGAGAGCAGGCTAAATTAATAATCTGTGATAGCTCCCTCTCTAACAAGCTCACTTTAAACTTGGCATTTTCTCCTCAAGCTGATGAGTTTGCATCTCCTCAGAAGATGTGTGTGCCCTTCAGACATCTAAGGGAAGGGAATGCACTTGGTGGGAGGCGCAGTGCTCTCCTCTCCTCACACAGTGTACCTCATTCAGCGAGTCTCAGAAACAGTTAGCCTTTCGAGAACAGTTACAAAGTAGTTGAACTAAGGCTGAGTGACTTGGCTCCTGAGCCTCTGTTTCTAGATCTGTAAAGTGGGAATACTAGCTACCTCAAAGGACTATGGTGAAGATCAAATGAAGCATGTATATAAAAGTGCTTTGTATCCTGCTTTTCCTTTACAACCTCTTATTCTTAGGGGAGGTCAGCAAAATAGCAGTGGGAATAGAGGTGCAGAGCAACATTTTCTGTTTCAAATTTTAGGACGAATTACTCCTGCCTGTTAATTTTCAGTGAGCCTTCAGTCCTCTGGGGTCCTCATGTAGAAGCGTAAATAGGGAATCTAGAAGAAACTTTGCTCAAATAACATAGGTTTACTTTTTAAGTTATTGTCTAGAGACCAATATGTGATGAGTATATAATATTAATAATGTCTTAAACTTGTTACACTGCCCTAGGGCTTGGGCAGGAGTTGCTTCCAAATAAATGTCCAAAATGTAAATGTTGAGCTTATGAATGAGCTCTGTATATTAACCAAAAGCAGTGGGAAATGAGATCCCTTTCTTCAAGGACTATACACTCTTTTGTTTGTGTTATTATTAATGATCATTAACAGTAAGACATTAGCTTTGTTGTGCCGAAATCACATACTCAATTTCCTTAAAAGATATGTCCTTAGTTTTCTTTCATTTAAAATTTTTTTTAATGTTTATTATTGAGACAGACAGTGTGAGTGGGGAGGGGCAGAAAGAGAGGGAAACATAGAATCTAAAGCAGGCCCCAAGCTCTGAGCTGTCAGCACAGAGCCTGACGTAGGGCTTGAACCCATGAACTGTGCAAGATCATGACCTGAGCCGAAGTTGGATGCTTAATGGACTGAGCCACCCACGCGCCCCCTCTTCGTTTTCTTTCTTGACTGAAGATGGTTTGAAACTCTGGAACTCTCAAATTATTTCTCCATGATTTAAAAAGACTGGGACTCTTTTTTAGAAGTTTGGGATTAAAACAAAACATGAAGAAAAAAATTTTTCATCTGGGTAGCATTATTCAATTGGGAGAGGGAGAAGGGTTGAAGATACTCTGTAGCTGCAATATAAACAGTCTGTATGTGGGAGATGTTCCATCCTTAGTGAAAGGCCACTAAAATTCTTGGTTGTTTGAGGAATAAGGCATTTTTATAACCTGAGAAAGATCTAGGGAAGGTAGCCGTCTATTCTGATGACACTGAGTTGGGTCCTCCCATTGTTTTGTTAGAAGGGGCCTGTGACCAGCATCTCTGGCCTGTGTCCCTTTCCCAGCCTTTCTCCACATATCCATCTAATGCCTTTGGACAATACCAAGTGGATCCTGGCTCCAGATCTCCCCAGGCTCATCTTGCAAAAATGAATGTTTCCTGCTCACTACATCCCTTCTTGGAGGCACCGTCCTCTGTTGTGAAATCCTCCATCATAAGCCACACAGGAGCAGCGAGCTACCTTTTATGGAGTGCACAGCCCGGCAGCACCTTATCTTTAGAGTTAACTCAAGTGTAGAAGACCCCACTGCCCCTGGGACTTCCTACATGTGCTGTGAAGTTACCTGTCTTCTGGAACAAATGCTGTCCCTCAGGACCACTTTTCTGTTCCCTAGATGAATCCTGGTGAGTCATGGAAGGTGTTGTGGTGTGAAGAGGACACTGGGGTTATCTTTGACGGTTCAACTTGGGTATTGCCTAGAATAGCCTAGAAAGTTGTCTCTCTGTGTGTGTGTGTGTGTGTGTGTGTGTGTGTGTTTACACCTACATTTGAGTGGAGTACTTCTCCTTTGTGACCCCTTAGGGGTCACTTGCCCTTGCCCACTGTTCTTGCCCTTGTGTGCCCCTTACAGGTAGAAATTAAGTCTGCCTTCTGTGAGTCCTCAATATTTTGTATAGTGCTCAGGACAAGCACTGACCCTCAGTAAGTTCTGAATGAATGAATGGAATGAATGAATGCATGAATTTGGAATCAAATACTCGAGGTTCCACCTTAATCTCTTTCCTCACCTATAACATGGCAAGGGGAGGGTGGGGAATAATACTTCACAGAACTGTTCTGTCATGTGAGATGTCTCTAGAATCCCTTGTGAATGATAAAATTTACATATTATAAGGGTTCAGAAATACCCTTTGGGTGAAAGATTTCCTCTCTCATCTTTTATACATCTGGGTAAATAAAAGAATATGCCATTTATTACTGTGGGTGGATTTGTTCTTTGTGTAATTGTTCTTTTCTCCTCCAGGAAAAAGTAATCATGAAGAAATAATGAAATGAAAGCTTCATCATTCATTAAGGCAGTGATGGCCTAAGAGTGGTTTAATGATTTAAGTATGTAGTTGGGCACCTCACATAGGATGCGTTTTCTCAGAATCTTTAACCGTGTAGGTTTCATTGGAAAATTCCTTCTAGGTTGTACTTCTACTTCCGAAGAGTTGGGGAGCAGTTGGAATAGTGCATATTCCCAAGCAGGGAATTCTTAGGCTTGTCTTGTGGGGAAGGAGTGCTTCCGATGTGTTATGGCCTGTAGCTGGGCAATAGGAGACTCTGCAAATGAAGGAAGGGGGTTGTGCGGATGCCAACTAGCTCCACCCAGGGGCTGCAGCAGCAGGCTTGGATAGCATTGCCCTCGCCCCTCCCCCGCCCCCCAGTTATTAAGGTGAGGGAACCCCCACTTGGCACTGATTTTTTTTTTTTAATGTTTTATTTATTTCTAGGAGAGAGGGAGAGACAGCGTGAGCAGGGGAGGGTCAGCGAGAGAGAGGGAGACACAGACTCTGAAACAGGCTCCAGGCTCTGAGCTGGCAGTCAGCACAGAGCCCGCCGCGGGGCTCGAACCCACGAACTGCGAGATCATGACCTAAGCGAAAGTCGGACGCTTAACCGACTAAGCCACCCAGGCGCCCCCACTTGGCACTGATTTTAAGTCTTCCTCCCCCTGCCTCACCCACCTGTTCTCCTCCCTGCCGTAGCTTTAAACTCATTTTGTGGGGCTGACCCATTTCAGTGAGCTCATGGACCTCCTCCACGCCTTCCAGAAGTGTATGCACGTAAGGGGGCGTATTTAATAGACACGATTGCCTCTGTGAAGGAAGCCTTTGTGGAAGAGATCTGTGTGTATCTCCATCTCTCAGCAGAGCCTGAGGCTCTTCCCAAGTCTCCCTGACACCGAAGGGCCAAGCTGGGAAGGACCTGCTTCAGAATAAAAGGAAGGGAGAGTTGGACGCAGGGGAAGGAGGAGGCTGAGCGTTGGAACGTGGAGACCCTTGGTCTTGGCACTCCAGAGCTGAGCATCGTAACATTTTCTCTCCTCTTTACCCCCAGCTGGGGATTTTGCATTTTCAGTGAGGGCCCCACTATCCTAAGCTCTAGTGAAAGTGGATCACTTTAAGCCGGCAACAATGGTGGCTTCTTATCCTCTTAGTTAATGCTTTTAGATAACTTTTCTTGTAGACCAGGTAGGGGTTTCTAAAGGGTGCTGTGGCTCTGGCTTTGCTTGGTAAGACACAGGATACCTTCTCCTCATTCCCAATGATCTTTTTTTTCCTTCTTAACTTTCCCCCCTATTTTTCTTAATTTGAAGAGATTTTTTATATTCACATCGGTGGACAAGTCCAGCTATACTAACAACCTATCCTGAGCAGTTGTCCCAGAGAGGATTTACTTGNTCCTCCTTAACTTTCCCCCCTATTTTTCTTAATTTGAAGAGATTTTTTTTTTATATTCACATCGGTGGACAAGTCCAGCTATACTAACAACCTATCCTGAGCAGTTGTCCCAGAGAGGATTTACTTGTAAAGGACAGCAATTCATGAGTTCCCAAACAACAGTCTCCCAACGCCTTGTTAGACAAAGGATTTATACTTTTTATTTGAGTTTATTGTATAAGCTCCAATCTAGAATTTAACCAGGTGGGGGCTGCTTTTATTCACTACCTGTTATGTAGCAGTGAAACTACAAGGATTATGTCTGATGAGACTCCTCAAACTGCAAGAAAAGGGGGGAAAAGTCTCAAAAAAAAAAAAAAAACCCAAAAACAAAAACCCCAGCATGCCTGGATGGCTCAGTCAATTGAGCGTCTGACTTCAGCTCAGCTCAGGTCATGATCTCACGGTTCATGAATTTGAACCCCACATCAGGCTCGCTTCTGTCAGCACAGAGTCAGCTTTGGATCCTCAGTCCCTCTCTCTGCCCCTCCCCAGCTTGTGCTCTTTCTCTCAAAAATAAATAAAACATTAAAAAAACCACTTAAAAATGGTAAGTAGGACTTAAAATAGCATCCTTTTGGAGGGGCACTTTTATGTCCCAGACATATACCAAGGGGTAGAGTTTTATTTCTCATGCAGACAGTTACTAGTCAACAAGTTGTTTAGGAGTTTAAAAGTCAAAAGTGAAAGAGGTTGAATTCAAGTCCATGTCAGCTTCAACCAGAGACTTAGGTTAATTACATTAACTGATTCAGGATTTTAATGAGCTCCTTAATATTTACTGTCTGCATAAATCCTGTTCTGTTGTGTAGGGGGCTCTAGAGCCTACGGAGAGTAGTATTGGGGAAAAGCTGCCATTACTGTAGCTCAGCCAGCAGGAAGTAGTTAACACATCTGGCGGTTGAAGTTGTTTAGTTTATTCTTCTGTCCGTAGTAAGCTTGTATGGGACTCCTTCCTACCCTGCCTAGAGAGGATGGAATGTGTATAGAAGTAATGAAGACCAGGGGTGTCTGGGTGGCTCAGTCAGCAAAAGCATCTGACTCTTGATTTCAGCTCAGGCCATGATCTCCTGGTTCATGAGTTCAAGCCCCANTTCAGTCACCAAAGCATCTGACTCTTGATTTCAGCTCAGGCCATGATCTCCTGGTTCATGAGTTCAAGCCCCACATCAGGCTTTCTGCTGTCAGCACAGAGTCTGCTTCAGATCCTCTGTCCCTCTCTCTCAGCCTCCCCTTGCTTGTTCTCTCTCTCTCAAAATAGATAAACTTAAAACATTATTTTAAAAAAGAAGAAATGAAGACTGGAGATGGATGTGAATGTAAAATGTTGTCATCATCATGGGTGGGGGGAGGGGTGCAAGAGAGGAGAGGAAAGCAAACCTGAGAACAGAATGTACACTATACAGTGAATATCCTGTATTCTAGAATTCCTTCCTGATGTGTTGGGGAAAGCTCCCTTATAAAATCTTGGTCTCTTGTTAAAATAGACAAAGTGGCTGCCGTCATTCATTGTTCCTGTAGCCTCTTTATAATGCTTGAAAGACTTCGCCATTGTCTTTTAAGTGACTTCCCCTTCTAACGAGTGTGTTCCCAATGTACTTGATCTGTCTGCCTGGATTGAAATTGGTGGAAGGACTTTATCCCTCATCTGTTGACTGAGAGAGCGATGCAAAGCTACACATGGACAGAAAGAGAGGCAATACAGTTTCCTTTTTATTTGACTCAGACCTAAGAGAATTAGCAGGCCCTCCACCTCCCCCACCCCCCTTTTTTTTTTTTTTACTTACTTTGAACCTGAGTTGCTATAATGAATTTTCAAAGGGCCCCTAGCACTGAAGTCCTCAAATTTCATCATCTCAACCTACTTTTTTTTCCCCTTACCTTTTTCTACAAGCTTAGGGTAGTATCTCCCGCTTCTCCATTTCTCCCTAGATTTTTCCTTCACACGGAAATAGAACGAAAGCTGGAATACCTAAACACATTGAAAAAGAAATTAAAAAAAAAAAAACCAACAACAACATGTGTGGACTTCTCTCCCTCTTTGTTGGCTGAGACCTTGGTAGCTATATTTCAGTTTCACTATGATACATTTGAATGGCTTTGAGTGTACTGCCAAAGGCAAGAGGGCACTTAATACCTTTGCGTTTTGTAACGATTTGTTTGCCAACCTGGCTGATGTCCCAGGCAGTGCATCCTAGAACTTGAGTGGTTGGGAAAGTGACTTGATGTTTGGTGCTTGTTTGAACTACTTTAAACCCATCCTTTGAAATATGTGGAATATTTCACCCCTGCTAATTGGCTCAAGATTCTAGAAATGATGTGAGAATTTGCATGGTTGATTGCCTCACCCTATTTTTATTGAAAATATTTTTACTGCTTTTTAGCTAATTATTATTATTTTGAAGTTGAGCCAGCATGGAATATCTAAGAAGTGGTGTGCTAGGGAATCCAGAGAATCATAGCAGTCTTTGAGGTAGGAAACCATATTCTACATTAGGTCGGGCCTTCAGCTAATTGCTTAACCTGTCTGCACTATAGTTTCCTCCTGTAAGCTACTTACTAGATACCCTTTCAGGTCTAATTCCCTAGAATTATGTGCTAACTTGAATTATCCCAGTCTTTTGTAGCCACAAGCATCACATTTAGGTGCTTCTCATAATTGAAAACTACAGCTCGGAAAATTCACTGATTTGGGTAAAAATGGAGTGGACCATCACATAGAATCCTTGTTCTGCCTGACAAGAATCTGAATAGGGAGATGGTACCCTGGGAATTGAGAGCAAGAATCTGTGAGAAAAGTGAAGAGAGTGTCTCTTCCAGCTGAACCAAATGGGGAATACTTTATTTATGGGTCAATGAAATCACATGGCATGGACTGCCTTCCTACAGGATAGTTGTGTGTGGAAGTCCAATTTTTTTAAAACCCAGCTTTTCCTTAGAAGTTGCTTCAAAAAAAAAAAGAGAAAGCTTTGCCTAAGTGGTTTCCTGTCCTTAAGGTTTCCATGGAGAGCGCATTTTCAAGATTAAAGGACTCTAGCTGTCATTTTTAATCTGAGGGGTCTTAAGATTTATGTTTCAAAGCAGGGTGGAAATTTAGCCCTCTCCCAGTCGTGCGTGCGTGTGTGTGTGTGTGTGGGGGGGGCAAGTTTACTTTCTCCCAAAATGTTGAGAGTCAAGGAACAGTCAGCCCATTGGCTACTGATTAGTTATTAACTTTGCAGTAAAGAGAGAGTGGGAAGAAAAAATGATCTGGTTTTATAGTGCCTCTGCTCTCAATACAAAGGCAGAGCTTTTTTTCTTTTCTGTCAGCCCGTAATGCTGCAAGGGCTAGGGCTAGCCGTGGTCCTTTGATCATATGTTTATTCAGTGACATTGTTTAGCCCCTACTATGTGCTTCATATGCCTTGAGAGGCCCTGGGATAGACTGAGAAAAGGACCCAGGTCCTGCATCTGCTTACCGAGCCAGTGGGCTAGACTCCTTCCCAGTTGTGTGAAATTTCATTTCCACAATTATGGTCAGCAGCTTGGCAAGGAGGATAGGGAAGGGTGGAGAAGGAGACCCTTAGCTAGGAAGAATAAAGAGGTTTCAGAGTCTGGTAAAATTAATGTGATGGCTATGAGAACTGAAGTTAGTTAGAGTCCGGAAAAAAAATAAAACCTGGGAAAGAGCCTGGAATCAGCAGACATTAAATGCTGATTTAACTCTCCTGCTAGTCTGAAGAGCCCTCTGCTCCTGGTAAATGGATCAGTCCCTTGGGAGAAAATAATCAAAATAAGAACAGGATGCACAGGGGGAGCAAAAAGGAGCAGGGGGAAATTTACCAGGGGCCAAGAATGAGCATGGACTAGATCCAAAACCCTTTGACAGGTCTTCAGGCATTCTTTTCTCTAGAAAACCTTGCCTGATTCTTCCGACACTGGGGGAATATGGCTCTAAAGGAGATAGCAGTACACCCTCAAGGAGCTGATGGACAATTAAGTCTATGGTTAGGTACAGGACAGAGAAGCCTACCAGAAAGAACACATGGGGAACTCACAATAGCATCTAGACATTGACGAGTTGTAACTTATTTTTCAGTTTTATCGAGCTGTAACTGACATACGACACTATAGACGTTTAATGACTGCAAGTTCAGTTAACATCTATCCTCAGAGCTACAAAAAAATTTTTTGTTTCCCTTGTGATGAGGACTCTTGGGATTTACTCTCCTAATAACTTTCAAATATACTGTACAGCAATATTATAGCCATCATGTTGTCCGTTACATCTCTAGGACTTAATTATCCTCTAACCAGAAGTTTGTACCTTTTTAACCACCTTCCTCCAATTCTCCCTCCCCACCCACCACCCAGTGCAACTTTGAACTCCTGTGTGTACAGGACCAAATACAGTGCCTGGCCCAGCATGGGGGTTCAGTATATGGGAACGTTTCATTTCTCCTCTTGGTTTTCTCTTCATTTGAAACTGAAATGCCTTTTGTTTGCCAAACCATTTAATTTAAATCTGTATTTGATTATTTTTTAAGTAATACTTTATTTTTAAGTCAGTTTTGAGATTTCAAAAGTTACTGAATCTTTATTTTTGTGTGGGAAGGTGACTTTTGAGGATAATGTTTTCATTTTAAACACGGGGAACCTGGGGGCGCCTGGGTGGCTCTGTCGGTTGAGCATCCAACTCTTGATTTTAGCTCAGGTCATGATCCCAGGGTGGTGATATTGAGCCCTGAATCAGGCTCTGCACTGAGCTTGGAGCCTGCTTCAGATTCTCTCTCTCTCCCTCAACCCATCTCCCCCACTCGTGCATGTGCCCTTTCTCTCTAAAAGGTAGGTAGGTAGGTAGATAGATAGGCAGACAGACAGACAGACAGACAGACAGAATGGAGAACCTGAAGCTTGGAGAGCTGTGGCTTCTTGCCCACATTTGCTCAGGTAATTGGTGATGGAATCTAGATTAAAAGCCCTGGGTTGCCTTTCCATCAGTGACATTTCTACCACATTACACTGCCTCTTAAGATTTGAAATATGAAACAAGATGGATGGATTCCCAAGATTCAACTTCTTGGTTCTCAAGTCTTGCCTGCAGCCTTACTACTTGCTTTCAGACACTTTCTTAATTCTCTGTTCCCATGTGTCCCTGACTGAACTGAGAGCTACAGCTGGGTTGTCTACTCTGTCACATATTCTTGAGCTAAGGTGTCAACGACTGTGGTAGGCTGATTAAAGAAAGGGCAGTAATGGTTTACGTTAATAGATGTTGATCATTTATCTCTCTTTGTACTTAGAGAATGGAGGCATACCTTACAAAGTATGAATTATTTCCGTTTCTTGTTTTACCCAAACTTCATAGGCTTCTTAAATAGACCAGACTTCCCAATTAGTTTGGGGTGCACACTGCTGAAAGCAGTCTGTCCTGTTCTAGGACTGCACCACATCCTGACCCGGTGACCCAGCAACCCCAGGTACCTTCACATTTCTCGAAGTCAGGACAGACTGGAGAGCATGTTTGAGCAGCTGCCCTTTGTACAACTGTTAGTCAATTTTTCCAGGCTAGGTGATGTTTATGATGTCAAAAGCTTTGACTAGACTCTTATGGGCTGATTTTTATCCCGTTTATGATTGTTGCCTTCAAGGCACCCAAGCCTCCGATAAACTGCATTTTAGCAACCTGAATGATACTTCTCCTTAGTCAGTTGCCATCATGTTCAAATAATTGGTGAGAACAAAAAATGCCTGTTAATCAGAAGAGCAGCCCTAGAAGACTATGTCATGCATACTATAGCATATGTAACTCTAGAGAGCCCGATAGAATGCTGCCTGAGAATTTTGTAGTATGGTTGCAGTAGGAGGTGGTACATCTCAGTTTCTTCTTCCGGGCCCCACAAAATTTAGGGAATTCATGAACTTGAAGGAAAGAAATTATAACACCTCTAATGAAAACCTAGCATTTTTTTCATTATGATATAGACAACAAATCCTAACAGTATTAGCAGTACCTGGGACTTTGTTGCCAAAACAAATCAAAGATACTCCATAACTTATTGTAGGTATCCCCGATAACTTGAAATAACATGATCTGCAATCCTTTGAAATGAGTGTTTCGAACACTGCTGAATCTTATCAATTAATGTATTAATAAAGAAGTACCTGTTCTCCTATACCTTTAAAAAATGTTTATTGTTGGTCTTTAAAATCCTGCATGTTTTATTTTCTGCATTTAAACACTTCATTCTGAGCCAAGGGTCCCACACTACACTGCATTGGTCCTAGGCTCTATGATGCAAAAAAGCTAAAAAATCTCTGGCCTGGGATAGACTGTGGTAATGAACACATCCCTTCATCTCCATGTATGTGTACTTCTTGTTAACGTCTCCTTTCTTGAGATGTTAGCATCTCAACTTGTGACTTCTAGGTGGGCCTCAACAAAGCAAGACCGGGATGGAGAGCCCCCCTTCTTGTAGCTTTGGGTGGCTTTGTTTTGTTTTACACATTTGAGTTTTATTTGGGAGGCATTAATTCTCAGTTAGGATAGGAAAGGAGTCCATGATGATTATGTTCCTCAAGGAAGGGATGCCAAGGCAAAGAAGGTTATGGTCAGGAATCCAGAGTGGTCCACTTAGCTGGTTTCCTCTTGGGTGGTACTTTTGTGACCATTCACACTGGAGTTCTTTGTAAGAAAAGTAGCAGTTAAAACACGGAAGCTGTCAGCACCTTAGAAACTCAAGGTGCTCCCTTTCTTTACATTAATATACTTGTAATATCAGAACAGTTTGGAAATGCTTCAGCAGTGCCTTTAAGGGTGAAATCCTGCATGAGTATCTGGCTTGGCCGCTTCCTTACTTGACATCCATGAGTTTTTGTTCCTTCACTGGTATGGCTCCTGCCATCTTGAAGGCGTGGGTATCTATCTGCTGTCACAGGTCACTTCTGATCATAACGCAGTGGACCTACTTCATCATAAGACCCCACCTAATTTCAAGGGAGCTGGGGTATGTGGGGAAGGACTTGGGATGTACAGTGAGGGGCACATGTGTCTGTTTCACAATGGTATGCTTTTCATTGGCTACAAGCATTAAGCATTGTATCTTCAACACTGANACACATGTGTCTGTTTCACAATGGTATGCTTTTCTTTTCTTTTCTTTTCTTTTTTTATTTATTTCTAGGAGAGAGAGNTCAACACTGAAGATGACTAATAAATATCTACATTCTGAGGAGTGTCCTCGATTGGGTATGCAAACAAACCAAAGCCCATAATTGAAATTTCATAAAATCCAATATGATTTTATACACTAATTATGAGAATTAACCTGTCCCTATGTAGACTGAGTTTATTAGAATTTTTCTGTAATTGAGCTGCTACTTACAAATTAAGATTCTCTATTTCCTCCCTCTCTGTTTCAGTCAGGTAGAAAGTGCAATGAGTTCACTACCATTTCATTTTCTAGGACAAAGAAATTAAAAGAAAAATATTTATGACCAGAATATAAAAATGATTTGCCCTGATGTACCGATTATATTTCTTGCCTTTCTTACAGTTCACAACCCCTTCTCCCAGCTCCATCTTTATTTTATGTATAGTTTCTCTTGGGATAAAATCAACTTCACTCATCATGACCAGAGGCCTTCATGTCTGGTTGGTAGCTATATTCTTGAATTTATTTTTGCCTAGGTTCACTACCTCTTTGAACTGACTTATGCCTTTTTGTGTTGATGCCTTCAGCAGCTAATTCCATATTTTAAATAGTTTTTTGGTAAGAAAATACTATCTGAGTGGCTTCTAGAAATTACTTCTACTTCTGGCAAAAATTGCCTCTGGTAAGATTATGTGCTCAAGATGCCAGAAGTAGAAGTAATCACCAAATGATGATAAGTATCATATAAAAACTTGGAATGATGACCTACCTTTCTCCTAAATTAAAAAGCTTCTCCCTAGAAAGTGTAGAAGGATGGATATTCTACTTTCCTTGAAGGCTGATGTAAAAGAAATAGAAGTGACTTCCATTTAGGAATCATCAGCTCCATCTTACTTGTTCTTAAGATTTTTTAATTTTTAAGGAGTCTCTACACCCAACATGGGGCTTGAACTTAGAACCAGAAGATCAAGAATCATGTGCTCTGCTGACTAAGCCATCTAGGCACCCCAGCTTCATCTTTTGAATAAAACAGAGCCAGTTTCTTAGAGGCATAAGGGTTGGTTTTTGAGAGAGGAAGTGGGGCAGCATGTGCAAAGCAACTTAGGGGAGAGATTGTGCACAAGTTTGGCCTGGCTGCCTCTTTGCTGGCACTGACTCAATAAACAGTGACTTAATGACAGATAAAAGGTCTGGAACTCAGGTGTCCTTGGTAAACAGTGTGTTTTTCCCCTTCACGTTCTTGTTCTAAAGAAATTGTCCAAATAGCATGTTGGATGTAAGTGAGGCTTAGCTTACGTTAATAATATAGTTAATTTGTCTTTGGAGGTTTTCCCAGTTGCTTTTCTGTTTTAAATCTCTGAGAAAGCAGCAGCACAGAGACTTCCTCGCTGTGAATAGAGAAGACCTCTAACAACCTAAACAGGACAGAAAGCAGTGCAAGTAGGTGCCTTTCTCACAATGGAGCTGTGAACTTACCCTGTAATGTATACTTCATAGCTGTCTTATTTGAGCAAATCCTCCTGAGCCCTAACATTGATTTGTTGTATTGCTTCCACGTTTTTTGCCAACAGTTATTTAGACAGAGCTGAAACATATTAAACACGGTTTGAGTTCTCCATTGTCCTCTCTGGCACTCTGTTTCCATCCACAGTGTACACTGGTGTACATTAGATCACTAAGGGGCTCATTATTACTGAATTCCAGCCAGGACTTCATTTCCTAAACACATGTGCTTGCCTGGTATTGCTTGTAGGCCTTAAGCTCTACTTTTCCCTCGTGTGTGTGTGTGTGTGTGTGTGTGTGTGTGTGTGTTGTTTGCAGAGGACAGGTACAGTAAGAAATCTTTCTGGTTATATTGCAGTTTTTATTTCTATTACACATTCCCTGATGTTGAAGGGATTTGGGGGAAAAGATGAGAATACCTGCTCTGGATAGTTAATGTCAAAAGTAGACTGAAGTCAACCAAAGGAGGAGAGGTGAAAATGTGTTTTCGGAATCGGAAGGGAAAAAGAACAAAGTTAACTACAGTTAGAACCCCTGAACTTACAGTTAGGTTTCCCAAACCCAAGTGACAGCCTTAAAAATGACCACTGACTTAGGGAAACTGAACTGGAAAAGGCTTTGATTCATTAGATCAGCCAAAGTACTTTTCTTGTCTTCTTGTGGGTGCATGATCTCCCCGTATTCCTTGGTGTTGGGAAAACTTGGTCAAAAAGGATAATTACTTTTTTTATTTAGTTGCATGCTCTTCAAAAGGCAACAGCAAGTGTTCATTAATTTCCATCTGATAGAGCAGAACTTTTTCTGTGGCTAAACAATTGAAACAGGAAATGACCCGAGATACAGTTTCCATGACACCCTGTCACTTGGATCCAGTTTTGCAGAAGATGAAAGCCCAAAGCCGGCTTTTGATAGTGAGTAACTAATTGGACTGGCTGATAGTGGGAGTTTTTTAATGTGAAAAAATAAAGGAGAAAAAACTGGAACAGCTGTGTTTTGGTACAGTTGTCTAATCCCCAGATAAAACACTCCAAGGACATTGAAATTAAATAGTGCCTTTAGTTAAGGGGAAAATCTAAAATCTGTCAAAGCACTGGTTTACTGTAGAGAAAATATAGCATATATTTATGTGGAAAAGCAAAAAGAAAAAAAACAAACAACCCAACAATTTTTACAGAGCCAAGATACCAAGTGACGCCTTTTAGGAATCAGCTTTGTTCGTTCAAGGAACGTTTTTATAGTTTGGAGATGTCTTCATGCCCACTTGCATGTGAAGAAAGAGACTACCTGCTAGATTACTTTCTCAGTCCAGATTTTCTAAACCTGCTTTTGTGTAGTGAAGTGGGTAAAGCCGATGAGTTTTGTTGGGAGGATCAAAAATATACTTCTGTTAAACAAATTGAGACCTTCAGTTAGAAATGTTTTTATTGACCAGTCCCCACCACATCCTTCATTTGTATTCTGCAGCTGAAGAGCTTCTCTGGAGAATGTGAATAAGCCAGGGGTTTGTTAGTCTCATAGGTAAAATTTCTTAGATGCTATTGGAAAGATCCTTGGTCAGGAGACTTGGGCTCTAATTCCTGGCCTTGCCAGCCATCCCCCAGTGACCTGAGTTTTTCTCTGGGACTCTCTCCCTTTCCTTACAGTTCTGTCAGTCTGTGTATTTTTGAAATGTAGGTCAAGTTGTGACAACTAACCTCGCGGTAGCAGTGATGAGCATAAGAGAAACGCATGTTTAAAGGTTAAAATTAAAAGATGCAGAGGGGCGTCTGGTTGGCTCAGTCGGTTAAGTGTCTGACTTCGGCTCAGGTCATGATCTCCCGGTTTGTGGGTTCGAGCCCCGCGCTTGGCTCTGTGCTGACAGCTCAGATTCTGTGTCTCTCTTTCTCTCAAAAATAAATAAACGTTAAAAAAGGAGAAAGCACATTTTACTTAGTTACTGTGCATCTTACCACAGGAAACTAATGGTATATGTTAGAACTATTTCCTTACATTTGAATATTGAGGACTGCAGTTGTTGAGTTAATGAACTTTTTAGTAATTCTCACCCTCTCTTGTCTGAGTGTACCAGATTCCCGTCTCTGCCAGTTTTAAAGCTGTTGGCTTTTCCTGTTGGGCTTAGTTCTTTTTTTGTGCATAGGTACCTCTTTCTTGGTTTCATTTTGCTTTCCTTAAGTAGAAGGGTAAAAACAGATGTTAACACTGAAATCCTATGTTTAGGAGGCAGGCCGGATGTGGTAAGTGGAAAGGCTGACTGATCTGGGCATAACCAAGGGCAAGTCCGTATAGTAATTTTTCTCTTTTGCAAACGGTACCCACCTTTGAGTGGCCTGCAAGTTCTGTGGGGCCTGGGACGCATTTATAATCCCAGGCATCTAACACAGTGCCTGTCTCGTGAAAGCTACCTATCAAGTATTTGAATAGAATGATTGTGAAGGCCAAGAGAGATGATGTGCATCAGGAGCACAAGGCAGTTGTTCAATAAAGGGTAGCAGCTCTTATTTATAGTGTCATTTCCATAATTTGATATTTTATGAGTCTGTTGGTCTCAAAAAACAACTCTGGAGAGAAAAACCATCAAGTTATTTTCTGGGGGTGGGGGTGGGAGAAGGTTTTTTGTTCACCCAGAAGGGCATTTCTTTTCTGATTGTAGGTCAGATTTCTTCTAGACCTGTACTGCTGCAAAACTGGAGCTTTTTATGACAATGCCACTCGGTTTTAAGCTGTGGATGTCCATGCAAGAATTGCCATTGTCTTCTCAGGGTGGTCATCCCCAGTGCAGAGGGAAAGGATAAAATACAGGAGGAGAGTCAAAAGCCACTGGGAGCTGGGGAGGCACCTGGTTAGCTGGGGGAGCCACAGGGCAGCACTGCTAGGGCATTGGTAGCTCGGCCATGAGATGTGAGACTAAACCTTGATCAAGGGGCGCCTGGGTGGCTCAGTCGGTTGAGCGTCCGACTTTCGCTCAGGTCATGATCTCACGGTTCCTGGGTTTGAGCCCCGCTCGGGCTCTGTGCTGACAGAGAGCTCAGAGCCCGGAGCCTGTCTTCGGATTCTGTGTCTCCCTCTCTCTCAGACCCTCCCTTGCTCACGCTGTCTCTCTCTCTCAGAAATAAATAAAAAACATCAAAAAAAAAAAATTAAACCTTGATCAAGCACCGTTCTGACACCCTTTCCCAGATCCACCCAAATGGGCTTCAGTCTGCTCTTCAGAAGAGCAGGAGGCTGCCCCTCTTTCTTGTGGGCTGGTGGTAAAGTCCAGTTAGGCAACAAGACTGCAGCTTTTATTTCTCTCAACCACGAATCGTCAGCAGAGTCTGGAGGGGAGGGTGTAGGAGACTCCCTCTTGCTTCCTTGGTGGCCGCTGCACCTCGGCCGCGGGGAACTGGGGAAGGCTGTCACTTATCTCAGAAGTCACACCAGGTACCCGGGTTGGGTCTGTGAGATGGGTACTCCCTCAAGGTTGGGTCTGCAAGATGTGAACTCCTTGCCCCTGCGTTAGCAAGCACCCAGCCTCCCTCTCCTGCCCTCGCCCCTCCCCCTCCTGCCCTGGCTCCTCCCCCTCGTGCCCTCGCCCCCACCCCA
>NW_027530365.1:1004852-1168452 GCF_008692635.1 Crocuta crocuta
GCCCGCGCCCCCACCCCTGCTTCCTCTTCCCCGCCCTCCCCTGACTGCACCACTTCCCCGAGCGCTGGTGGTCTCCCTCTCCTGGCCTTTCCCCCAGTTCTCCTCTCCCCCTCCCCCTCACGGTGCTTTCCCGGTCTGCCACGTGGATTCCGCATCGTCCCGCGTTCTGGCTCTTTGTCCCCTCCCTTGGGCATTGTGCCCCTCCTTGGTCTGTTCTCCCCTGTGCTCCGGGCCATCCTGCTTCTCCCTTCCACGTCCTGCCTATTGTCTTCCACCCCCAGGCCTCTCCTGCGTCCCTAGAGGGTCCCTGCCTAGCCTTGCCTAGCCAACCCGGGACTGCCCCTCTGGAGGGTGGTGACCTGGGGCGCCACCTCCAGCCCCTTCCTTTGCTGCCCGCCTTGGGCTGCATTTTATTTATTTTTTTTAACCAAAGTCACTGAAAAATTTTTTTAAATAGTCGTTCTTTTAAGTGGAGAGGGGTTTTTCCACCCCAAACGCGACAGTGGATTGAGGCAGTGGCAGCTAATTGCAGCGCCTCACTGGTGTGTCATTAAACTCGCCTGCATTAAGTGCCGGGTGGCCGTGATTCCCTGGCGGGCAAACAAAGGCGAGGAGGAACCAGTGATCCCATAACCTGTCCGAACTAAACTGCAGCCTGCCACTCACTCACTCAACGTAGAGTAAGCACTTAGCGCTGTGCTTGGTGCCTTCTCCTGGGTTCTAGGAATTAAAAAGGGGGGAGGCGGACCAGAGCTCCTTGTGGATGCAGATAGGTCATGTAATTATAGTTTATTGAGTGCTAAATATTCTTACCTGCGTTATCTCATATAATCCTGACATGACAACTTTGCTACTAGGTAGATGCTATGATTGACCCTCTAATTACAGTTAATGAATGCAAGAGCCAGCAGCATTTAAACCCCAGGTACTCATAACCACCACACCAAATGAAAGTAATAAAGTGGTACAGTGCTTTGAGTGCCTATGATGGCAGTGTTCTAAACGGTTCATGTGTGTTAATTTGCTTGCTCTTCCCAGCCACCAACCAGATTGAAGTACTGTTACTTATACGGGGCGGATATGGTGGGGTCAGTATGAAATTACTTTATTCAGGGCCACCTGCAGAGCCGGAAGTCAAAGCTAAGACTGGATGTGAATGGTACGGGTAGTGGGAAGAAATGTGGGTTTTTTTTTCTCTTTTTTACTTGGTGGACAGTGATGTGTCCAGAAAGATTCAGAGAGGAGGTGACCATTATGCTGAGGACCTGGAGTAACTTGTGTATCATGGCTGTGCTCCTGCCCAGTACACACGGTACTTATTTATCGAGGAAGCTCAGAGGGTACCCAGAAGACATTTCAAAGCTGGTCAGGATTTTGGTTTGAGTTTTCTTGAACCGTCTGCTCTTTGTGGAAATAGCGTCTCCTATCACAGCATGTTTTGTTGGAGCGATTAGGAAAGTTCTAGTTCCAGAGTGGTTGAAAATGGTTGACAGGAGCCAAATTTGCTTTTCAGTTCTTTGTAGGACCATGGTTAGGCAGGGATTTCAATTTACTCCACTATAAAATGGGGCTCACGATAACTGTACTATCTCTTCTTGTGGGATGTGAGTATTTTGAGGTCCTAGGCAGTAAAGTGTTGGAAGCTCCTTATTTATAGGTTGGTATGTATTTCATGAATCCTGTTTTGAAGGTTGTTACCAATGTGCAAGGACCAGACAGGAACAGACTTCTAGTGTCAGAGCCTTCTCTAAATTGCTCTGGCCAGAAACCATTCCTTCGCAGCCTTCTTTGTGTGCCCCCGTATACCACCCATCAGCTTCTTGCCCTACAGTCTGCTTTCTCTGCTCCCCTGAGGTGAGGTGCTCCTCCGGCCGGGCACTCTCCTGCTCATCTTGGCTTGTGAGTTTGAGACTGCATAGGGCACGTGCCGATTGAATTAAACTAATGCGCTGCCTGGGTAATGTTGAGATGAAAGGTGATGTTTTCAGTTTTTGTTGCTGTTCTTTTTCTATCCCGGAGACTAAAGGAACACGTTGCATCGACTTGGAGAGCACAGGCCTGGGTGGGGGGGGGTTGGGGCTGGAGTATGGGAGAACTGGGTAGGAATCTGCTGACAGCCACAAGATAGGGAATGTGGAAACTCAGGTTGAATTAGGAAGATGAGCCAGAAATAAGACAAGAGTGAGCTTTCAGGAGCTGGGAGTGAGGATGGAACTTGAACTCCATGGGAAATAGCACAGAGAAAATAACTTGTTTGATATGTCAAAAAATGTGATATTTATAGGAAAGAGCATACCCTTCAGGAGTCAGAAGACTTGAGTTCTTGCCTTTGTATATGCCTGGCCATGTCACTTAAAGTAGGGGCCTCTGTGATCTATTGTATCGCCTTAACACAGTTGGTAGGAATTACAGAAGGATGTCTGTGGATGCATTCTTGTCTGTGTAAGGCACAGCACATGCTGGCGTGGAGGTGGGTGAGCAAGAGAATTTGTAGAAGAAAGAATGCTGGATTTAGACTAGGAAGACTTTTGAGAGCACGTGGTCTTTCTTGTGACTTCAGGTGAGCAAATTAATTTCTCCAAGCCTCCGTTTCCTCATGTGGAAAAGGGGCGTGAGGACGCCTACCTTCCCGGTAATGGATCTGCCAGGCAAGGAACATGTTCGAGTTGACACTATCCTAGAGAACCTATTTCAATGATTGACATCCAGCAGATGCTACTCCTACGTAGCTGTGAGCCTACTAAGTTGCCGCTCTCACTAATCAAATAGTGTGCTAGGTAAGACAGAGGTGACTCAGTTAGAGAGCCATATGCAGTGTTCTGACACCGGTTTACTTCTGTAGATTTGTTTTTTGTGTGTTTATTTACTTATTTAGAGAGAGCACACCAGTGGGGGAGGAGCAGAGAGAGGGAGATGGAGAATCCCAAGCAGGCTCTGTACCGCCAGCGCAGAGCCCAGTGTGGAGCTCAAAACCACAGACCTTGAGACCATGACCAGAGCCAAAGTCAGGGGTCTGACACGTAACTGACTGAGCCACCCGGCTGCCCCTTCTCTTTTGGTTTTTAAACTCTTAAACCCAAGACCACTTCTTAAGCCTGGCTAAGTTGTCTCCCTGTTTTCTTTTTTCTGCGAACAAAGCCCTGGACTCCCAGCCACTTGTCTTTCTTTTGGTGTCCCCGTCCTCTACTTCCTCTGTCTCTCTCACAAGGTTCTTCCCCCTCCATGAATGGCGGCTCCTCCCCATCTTTGCTCAGAAGACCAGGACTGAGGAAAAGGTCTTTTTTTTTTTTTCTTGCTAATTTTAAGAGAAAGCAATAGGGCATTGCAGAGATTACTCTGAAACTTCGAGAGGACTCAAAATTTAATGAAGTTCATACTTCATTCTCTGTTAGTTCATTCCTAACTATATGTATGGATGGTAAACACTCTTTGCTTTTATTCCTGAGGGTTGGGGCTCATCACCTCTTTGAACTGTCATGGCACCTTTCATGCCTGTAATACC
Organism: Crocuta crocuta; assembly: GCF_008692635.1. Classification (NCBI taxonomy): domain Eukaryota; kingdom Metazoa; phylum Chordata; class Mammalia; order Carnivora; family Hyaenidae; genus Crocuta; species Crocuta crocuta. Next base: position 1,008,355 of record NW_027530365.1, read on the forward strand.
TTCCCTTTGTGGCAAATGCAGTGTTTTCATCTTTGAGGTATCTCCCAGACTGGGTAATGTAAATTCACTTGGCCTCGGCTGTGTCCAGGAGAGAGTAATTGCAAAGCAAATCCCAGGTCATAATAAGGAATTGTTGAAAGAACACCATCTCTAATTATTTCTTTGGCATCAGCCACTTGATATTTAAAAGGTAGATCTGAATCCACTAAAGATGAACAGGTTTAGTTCATTTATCTTTCTTGGCTTAAAAAAAGAGGAAGGAAAAGGGTCTTAAGGGAAAACACGAAGTTATTCAGTTATTTTGTAAGGCTTTATTTTTCTTTGGCCGTGAAATCGGCCCTAGGGGGCTTTTTAAAGTAGAGGAGTTTGGTTAAATCTACAAGGATAGAAGAAAAACACTACAACATTATATATAAATCTGAAGTTAAGACTATTAGGTGAATTTTATGAAGTCATCTTCTTTTCAAAGCCCAACATATACACCTAATTTAATACTAGTGACATATTTATCCTCTCTCAGTTTATTAATAATAGGAAAGATGAAGTCAGAGACTGATTCTCAAAAACTCCTGGATGTATTTAGTCTTCTATAACTATTGTTAAAGATTTTTAAGTTCAGGATTATAAAGAGAGGTTTCAGAAAAAAACCAGTTTTTAAAAAGTTGCTGACTTGTCAAATCACTAAGTCCTAGATCAGAAAGCAGCACTGTCAACTAGACTCAAAAAAAAAAAAAAAAAAAAAAGTTGTTGAAAAACTGACAACCCGGATAGTACATGTTCCAGATACATTAAGTCCTGTTTGTTACAGAATCGTGAAGAGGGATTAGTACATTCCTTAAAAGACCTATATTTAGGACAATTTAGGGTATTGTTTAAATCTGCTTTCTAAACAAATTTTTGCAGGGAATCAAGGACCAAGAGTCTTAGATGGATTCTTAGTGCTGGTACTTGACCAGCTGATGAACCTGAACAAATCAGTACCTTATCAAAAAGGAGTAGGGGCTACAGTAGAGTTGCTCCCACAGGCTTGTGATACAGTTTCAGTGTCTTGGGACATTTATTGCTCTTTGGGTTGCTCTGCGTCACAGGCACCTATTTTGAGGAAGGGCAGATGATCTGCCTTCTTTCTCCATGACAGCTAGAGTGATGGGTGTGTTACCTACACTAGGTGATCAGACTCCTGCCTGAGATGTTAAACATTTTCGTAGCAATAGACAAGGAACAGTTGATGACGTTAAAATTCTAGAAAGGAGAGTCCAGTGACAGAAACAGCCAGTTGTCTACTGTGGCCTTGTAGCGAGGCTGTTTTAGGGACTTGATCTCATGAAGAGCTATCTAACTTTGCTGAGGTTCTGTCTCTTATGTTTCTCATGCCTTTCTAACAAATTCCTTTTCCAATTATGTTAATTTCTACCTTGATGTACTGTTTTTCTGGTGGTAGTCCTCATTCAACTCTACATAGGTTTTAAACTATAAAAACCAGCAATTGGCAGAGATGTTGGCCCACTGGGTCTAAGATACAGATAAATTCAGACAATGCTAAGTGCCCTTGGAAGCCTCCTTGCAGGATTGTTGTATGAGCTAGATGAGCCGTTGCTGTAGGACCTTGAAAATTCAGTGCGTTCATAATTTGCTATTCGTGGAGGTTCTGATGAGGGGAAAATCTATGGTATTAGTATGGTTGTGGGTCCTGTTGGCATTTAGAATGTCAACGAAGGGCACAGGGTTTGGTAATGGTCTTGTGCTTGCAGTGGAGAATCCATATTGAGCCAAAGGATGCAGGGCATTTTTCTTTTGCTTATAACTATGTGGTAGATAAAACGTACAGATATTTTGGGACTGCACTTATTTTTAGTGTAACTTAGATCTCTATAGGACACAAGCAGAATAGAGTATGACAGGAGAGTAGGTAGGACTGAGAGGATGTTGCAGGTGAAGACTAATATTTCCTGAGCTTTTATAGGGCAGGCACCATACTTCAATCTTTGTTTCTCATTTGATGTCACTTCCTTTATTTTATAGATGAGGAAATCCTCATTGAGAGGAAGTCATAGTAGCTTGCCCTGGATTGATTAGCTATTATATGGGAGATTGAGCATTCACATCCAGAACTCTTAGGCTTCAAAGCCCAGGCTCTTTCCGTGCTATTCATGGTAGAACTAGAGGAAAAAAAGGAAAGAAGTGAAGAGAGAAAGAACAGAGAAAGGAATAGAGGTTCCCTAGGAAAATAAACAACCGTCAGGTTCCAGAGGTAGATGACTGAGAAATCAAGGGACAAGGAATCCTAAAATTGTAAGATTGGAATGGACCGTAAACTCATCACCGTCACCGGCTGTTCACTGCTCCATCGATTTGGTCTCCCAGCCTCTTCCTTCTTGGTGGTCTATTTCATCTATGGACAGCTCTGGCCATTAGGAAATTATTTCCTACAAACCCCAGGACTTCATTTGGCTTCAAATTCTTGTGTCCACTAGTACTAACTTCTTAGTAATTAAAAATGCTAATTAGCACTTTGAATAGATCAAGCCTAGCCAGCGTTAAAATGGTTATGAACCACAGCTCTAGAATTTGCTTTGGTTTGAATCCCAGCTCCTCTGTTTACTAGCTGTGGCCTTGGACGAGTCACCCTCTCTAAGCTGTGGTTTCCCCATCCATAAATGGTGAGCACCTCATGCTGTGAAGAGAATCCAATGGAATACAGCAATTTGACAGTCACCGGCACCTAGTGAGAGTTTTTATAAGGTTTTATAGAGTTAGTGATTATTATTATTTTCTGTAGCTCTTTGAGGTAGAAATTCCTACCTCCCATTTTCCAGATCTTGGACCTGAAGGAATCTGCCTGAGAAAGCAAATGGAACCCTGAGGTTCAAAGACAAATGATTAAATTTGTGCTCTTTCCATCTTAGCTCCTCCTGCCACTCCCCTGCTCTGAATGGAGGGAGGCTACTGTGGCCAAACTGCAGTACCTGAGACAAAATGCATGAGTCTCCAGATGTGACCATCTTGGGCTGAATTCAACACTTGCATGCTTTAGATAGCTTTGCCTTCCTCTTTTCTTTCTCCTAAAGAGGACTTTCCTTTTAAAACTTGTTTCCGTTGTTTGTACTCTACCCATCAGCACATGGATTAGGTATCACTTCATATATTTGTTATGAAGAGCCTATATAAAAAGTCTCTTTGGAGAGTGGAACTTTGTTTTCCAGCTATGTATGTGGTAACTTGACATGAGATTTGGTTCAGTTTTGTTTTTCCACAAAGCGTCTCCTGGACTCCATCATAATCAGGCCATCTTTTTACAGATGCACAGATCTACTTTGTTCGTTGAATATTCTTCTCTAGCCTGTGAACATTTTTTAACAAGTCCATGCCGAACGGCACACATTTGCATCATAAAGATGTTCTGTGTTTCTGTTATCAGTTGCTATTCTCAGATCCCAAGGTCCTGGCACTAGTTTTCCATTATACATTCTATATTTTTTAATATTTTTATTTATTTTAGAGAGCGAGCGAGTGAGCAGGGGAGGGTCAGAGAGAGAAAGGAAGACACAGAATCAGAAGACAGGCTCTTAGCTCTGAGCTAGTTGTCAGCACAGAGCCCGATGCGGGGCTCGAACCCATGAACCATGAAATCATGAGCTGAAGTTGGACGCTTAACCTGCCGAGCCACCCAGGCGCCCCTCCATTCTAGATTCTACTGCAAGCTGGTTTACGTTGAATAAGCCACTTTATTTCTAGTTTGAGATTCTCTACCTGCAATTTTGTTGGAGCATTTCTTAACAGGGATGTTCTAAGGTAGGTTTTCTCTCTCTCTTTTTTTTTTTAAGTGTTTATTTTTGAGAGACAGATTGTGAGCAGAGGAGGGGCAGAGAGAGAGGGAGACACAGAATCTGAAGCAGGCTCCAGGCTCTGAGCTATCAGCTAAGAGCCTGACACAGGCTCGAACTCACAAACGGTGAGATCATGCTCTGAGCCGAAGTTGGATGCTTAACTGACTGAGCCACCCAGGCACTCCTGAGGCAGGTGTTCTTAACCTTGAAACTAATGCCATATGGTGATGAGGGGTAGTGGTCATCACTGTGTGGTGGAGGGGAGTCTGTCCTGTGCAGTTTGGAATATTTGACATCTCTGGCCTCTACGCAGTAGATGCCAGCAGCTCCTCCTCTTCCCTCCCCACCTCCCACTGCAGTGTGATAACCGAAGATGTCCTGTGGGGGTTGTGCAACATAACTGCCCCCGTTGAGGACTGGAACACTTGTGTATGCAAAAGCCTGTCTGGGAGCTGAATAGCTGTAAGATCACTACTAGACGTTTCATTAAATATCTACTTCAAGCAAAGCGCTCTGCTACGGAGAGAATAATAACCACAAGTAAGTTACTATTCCTGCTTCTGAGCAGCTACTGCCAGGGGAAGATGATACAGGGAGAATTTGATAAATCTGCAAGGTTCAGAGGCAAGGTGGCATTTTTGGCCCACCTTAAAGGAAACTGTTAGAGGTGCAAAGAAATTCAAGAAGAAACCAGTTCTTCATTTCTAGTCTTTTGATAGGTTGCCAGTCGGAAAAACAAATTTGTGAAGTAGGTCTTAAGTGCATGTGGCAAACTGAAGATTGTATCACCTGCCTAAAGGAGACCATTACTCTTCAGTGGAGGTCAGTTGTCGACAGTGGGAATGTTTCCTGGTGTTGCTAGATCTTCCAGTTCTTTGAAAGATGTTGAAAATCCAAATTTTTGTAAAATGTGAAATTTCCCATACTTTAAACGTTGGCTCAATTTAAAACAGGAGTAACGTTGGTGTGCCTTGTTGGTTCAGTCAGTTGAGCATCTGACTCTTGATTTCGGCTCAGATCATGATCCCACGCGCATGGGATTGAGCCCCGTATCAGGCTCTGTGCTAAGCATGGAGCTTGCTTGAGATTCTCTTTCTCTCTCTCTGCCCCTCTCCCCAATCTGCTCACTTTCATGCAGTCTCTATCTAAAATTTTAAAAAAGTCTACACTCATATTTAAAAAAGAAAACTGTAACCGTGTGCTAGTCAAGTTAGGTTGCAAATTCGCAACCTCTTCCAGGTAATCTTTTTAGGGGGGCCCTTGTCCTATCCTTTCTCTGAGAAGCTATTGGAGGAAAAGTTACTGACGTGTTCCTTCTTACTGCATACTATTTATTTCCACCCATGTTGTACTTTCTCCATTTGAACTTTAGCTCTCAAGATAAAGTGTTAGATCTAAAGTTTTGACCTAGCTTAAATAAAAATAACAGTTTTGGAAAATGTGAACATCTTTCACTTAAGAATTCTCCAGGGTCCTCTGCTAAAAGTGAAACCTGAAATGGTTGCCAGTAAATGCCTTTTGTAGCCTTGGAAATTCAAAGTGATTTATCACTTGGTGGCAATAACTGGAGGCCTCTATACACAGGAACGAAGTTAAAGGTAAAGAGGCCAAAAATAACAAGTATAACCATATGGCTTTTTTCAAGAGATGTCCGTATGGCTATCTAGCTAAAAATGACTCTTGCCAGCTTGACTGTGAATTTCCTTTTTTATAGTTTTACATAAAGGATTTTAGCTTTCACATTGTAAGGAAGGAATTCTAGGTTTTGAAAAACTGAACTCTGCGATGGGGGTAGGAATGTACTCCTAGGCAGCAGATCTGGACTCGTAGTTGACTGTAGGATTATTGGTATTTACCTCAGCAGCAAAGCTATGTGATGACCCCAATTTATGTTCTTTTAAGTCTCTTGGTGATAGTTAATCTTTTTATGATGTATCCAAGTTCCATGTCTGACAGTCTGGCTCAGTGTGCCATCTTGTTCTCAAGGATGAAGCATAAAATACTTTGCAAGATTCCTTGAGGAAATCAACATAGAAGTTTGTACAATTTTGACTTGTATATTAAAGGAAATGGCTTAAGTTGGTCTGATTTATTTTTTATTTTTTAACATTTATTTTTGAGAGAGAGAGAGAGAGAGAGACTGTGCACAAGCAGGGGAGGTGCAGAGAGAGAGAGAGAAAGGGAGACACAGAATCCGAAGCAGCTCCAGGCTCTGAGCTGTCAACAACAGACCCTGATGCAGGGCTTGAGCCCATGAACCGTGAGATCACCTGGGCCAAAGTCGGACGCTTAACTAAGGCGCCCCAGTCTGCTGTGTTTTTACAGACTCCGTTCTCGTAGTAGTGATAATTAACTAATCTATATAATTATGCGGAGAAAGAACATGAAGTGCACTACTAGTAGGCTCCAGAGTTCCTATGTTCCTTTTTGGCCCTAATGGAGAGATTTCCCCCATGTTCAGGCTCTACAGATCTCTTCATCGACATGTTGGTATCCGTGTGATTTTTGCCACAGAATTGGATGATTTGGGAAGAACACATACCTACACACATAGGACCTGAATGGATAAAAATTAAGGATCTAGTTGAATATAAGTGCTAGGAATTCTTCGTATTTTTTCTTTGTTTTTCCTAACGAATCTTGAACTCATTTAGACTACTTATCAATTATTGTTTCTGCCCACCTAGATCGAACAATTTACTTCTGAAAAATAATTTCTTTGTGTATTTTGGAAAACAGAGTTGAGGAGCTGTGGAAGTTAGACTTTCAGGTAATAATGAAAACAGATAGGAAGTAATACAGATCGCCCCAATTTGTGTGAGAGGCTGAACTTAAATTACCCTGTGAGTCTCCTCAAACCAGATGCATTTCCAGTTTGATTGGTTTGACATTTGTCCAGGACCTTTGGAATATAAGCTTATGCAATTAAAAGCTAAACTGTTTCTATCCTTGCAAATTCATAGTATCTCAAAGCATTTTTCCCCTTCCTAAATCATTTTGACGATTAGTATTTGTGGTGATACGGCTTCCTCATATGAAGAATGCTATTATGCCACAGCTGTAGTTGCATTGCCTGAATGCATGCCAGTTCTGTTCAGAATGAGCCGCAGGGACTTCTTGTTAGCTCCCTAGCTGACTGGGAGAGAGGGTAATGTAAAATTAATGTATGAAGAAAGGCCTGTTATCTGACACTGTTTGGGGATGCAGGTGGTCTGAAGTGGTATACAGAAATTAAACTAACCTGGTAATCTGTGTTTATGGAAAAATGGCTGGGATTCATGGTTCCAGCTCTGTTGGCTTTAATTTAAAAAACTGAGGGTATTGATTGCCCCACCCCTTCCATTACTTTGCTTTATTACTTCAGGAACTTAAAGCGTGTATAAAGCTTGAGATTTTGAGATCTTGAAGTTTTTGGATTTGAGGGTGTGCTTCATAGGATTGGAGAGAAAGTGGTAGAGCTAGTTAATAAGATTCTCACAAACAGGCCATGGTTATCTGAGAAAATGATTGTTTTTTCAAGTAGTCTTTTTCTTGATCGGTAGCATGTAAATGACATAAATGCTGAATGTTTTCAGATTAATTCTAAACCAACATGGCTTTCTAAACCAACATGGCTTCTTACTTCAGCAAGGTAGTCCCAGTTACTAATATGCCTATCCTTTCTGTTCTTTTTTTTTTTCCCCCTGGTAATTCTGCAATCAATTATCAGTAGCTCTCCATTTTTATTTTAGCCAAAGCAGTTCATCTGAGCATTGCCTCATCCAGTGCCTAACTCTGCCGTATCCTTTCTCATGCAGTCCTGAAATAGCTGCTTTGCTGATTTGCTTCACCTCCACACTGGGAGCCTCACTGTGTAACAGACCACCTTACTGGGTGTGTAACCACGATATCCAGCATGGCACCTGGCACACTGTGGGTGCTTTGTAAGTTTGCTCATTTACAGACAAACGTTCTGTCTGTGTATATGTTGGCACTGGAAACAGAAAAGGACCAAATAATAAGCCGTATATATTTTTTGCATTTTCATGAATATACCTCATTTAATCCTTAAAACAATATTGCACAATAGATCTTCTCTCTGTTTTATAGATTATTACCCCCACATCGATCTCAGAGCTGATTAGGAAAATGAGTCTGGATTAAAACCCAGGTTTTTATCATCTGGTTAATTGTTCTTACCACAGTGCTGCAGGAGGGCATTCTGCAATATACATTTGTTTTTTGTTGTTTAATTTTTATTACTTTTATTTATTTTTTAATTGTGTAGAAATATTTCTAGGGAAACTTTCTAGAGACTTGTCTCTCTTAGTTTTCTAGGACAATTCTTTTTCTTATTTCAAATCCTTCTCCCTAAGAAATGTTCGTGGAGTTCCACTAAAAACAAAAACGCAAAAATGTGTCTAGCATTGCTGGAATGGAAAATACAGCATTGGAGTTAACTGGAGTAAACCCAAAGATAGGGCTTTTCATTCTGGATTCTCTGCTTATTAGCATTGTAACCTTGGGTAACTCCTCTAAGCCTCAGTTTTGTCGTATATAAATTGGGGGGTGCTATTAAGACCCATAGGCTTATGTGGATTGCATGAGATAATACAGATAAAGCACTTACTATATGTTTGAGACATAATAAGTGCTCAGCAAATGGTACTTGCTGTTGTTGCTATTAGTACATAGGTACGTTTCACTCATTCAGTAAATATTTACTGGGTGCATAGTATGTGCTAGGCACTCTTAGGTCCTATGAATCCGTTAGTTATCAAACAAAAATGGCTTTCTCTATGGAATTTACATTCTAGTTGAATTCCAGCGAAGGAGAGCAAGACAGTAGACATAATAAATATCAGGAAATAAATTGCATGTTGGAGAGTAGCCAGTATTAAAAGAGGAGTAAAGGGAGAGGAATAAGGAGGATCAAGAGAGTGTGTGCAGGGGACTAGGGTGGCCCTTGAGATGGCCATTAAATAGAGTATTCACTATGGGCCCTATTGAGAAAATGATAACTTGAGAGAAGACTTGAGAGAGATAAGGAAGTTTGCCACGTGGATCTCTGGGAATATCCTGGCAGAGGGCTTAAGGTAGGGGATGAACTGCCAGGAGGGCAGGGTTAAGCACAATCAGCGGCCATTGTGAGAGTCATGAAGAGCCATGGGGGGCAGGTCTTGAGCAGGGGAGTGGCTCGATCACCACTACCATGCTGTTTCTCGTCTGGAGGAGGGACTTGGACAGTATAGCTCCTTGCTCCTCTCACTCTCCTATTAGCTTAACGTTTTACACTTTAAATGGGGAAAAAAGTGCATTCGACCACCCCCAGGGTAGCTGCCCTGCCTACTCTATGTCATTGATTGAACCTGGTACTCCTGTGGCTCTAATGGCTGTATTCCTTGGGAAACAAAGGAAATGATTAGATCTTAAGAGGGAAGGAAAGTAGAATCCTGTGGTAGCACAGCTTGTGTTCTTCTTTGAACATGACTTGATGTCTTCCAGGCTTCTCATACTGAACCAGGAAACCTTTAGTAGAGGATCCTCAGAGGTGTTGGTTGGTTCAGTGGTTTTTAAATGCTTGTATTTCCTTACAGTGAGGAGGATCCATTATGGGGGAAGAGAAAGAGCTTAAGTGTGGCAATTTGTCAAGGCATGACCTATGCTTAACTCCTTTCCACCAAGGTAACAGCAGCAGATATACCCTCATCACACACAGGGATGGAAAATGTTTCTGTGCTATGTCTCCAGTGAGAATTGATGACTTTTATACTTGGCTTTCAGTGTCTAGGATAGTTTCCACGGTTTCATTTATGTCCAGGTCTTCTCAACCATGTTAATTTCAAATACGTTGTTTTTAAATTCATGCTCAGGAACATGGTGATATTAGGGAATGATGGACGGGGTGGAAGTGGGTCATAATGCAGAATATAACACAGATCATAGGAGACTGGAGTCAGAGGACCGAGGCTGTGTGCCTGCCTTTGTCAGAGTAGCTGAACCCACGTCTCCTCCGCTCTGAAATGGGTTAAGTCACACCCTCCTTTTCTGTCTCACGGGATAGGAACGAAGTAAGGTATACAGCTATCCCCGTGTACTATATCGTGACCCCAAATGTGGGCAGCCACTTTTCTGGTGAAGTTCATGTTTGGGAACAGAGTGTGGAATGGTTGTTTAACCTTTTATAGAGAACACCAGCATGCCAAGCAAGGGTTTTTATTTCTCCACTGCCTCATTCCCTGGGAGGTGAAGCGTTTGTCCTTCTTTCTGGTTATCTACAACCTATTGTGTTTGAAAACCCCATAGATAAGGGCCTTGCACGGACCCTTGGCCTTTGCCTTCAGACCCACCTCCTAACAAGACTTGTCCTCTACGTAGGTCCCACTAGTTATCTTTTCCCCCCTTACAAGATCCTATTTTTCCCCTCATTCTGTTAATTATTTGAGGTAATTTTGGAGATAGGCATCACTTAATTGAGTTAAAGCTTTACAACTGAGGGGTTACTCATTAGCAGGAACAACTTATTTTGGATCTCATTAACCCCTTGTGACCCATTTGATAATGGACTTAATAGAAGAATTTGCTCAAAAGTCTCAAAGAGCCACTGAGAGCTTCTTGGGCCTGGTAGAGTTTTTGCCTTCGGCGATGGAAATGTGGGAAAATTCCTGATGCTAAATAATCTGGGGCCAGCAGGCTGAGGCAATGGAGCTTTTTGTTTGAGGCACAGCCAGAAATTGCTACAAGAGATAGTCCCATCAGATACTCTAAGGAGGGCTGATTTCAGAAAGGGAAACGTAGAAAAATTATTCCTCTGTTCCAGGCCTCCGTTTCCTTATCTCTAAAATGAAAGGATCACCTAACTCAGTAATAGGACGTGCATTATTATTTTTAAAATTTTAAAAGTCCCTACCAAACTATTTAAGTCTGAATTAACTTGTTTTTTCCTCCTAGCAAAATAGTTATCAGTGACTTCCCATTAACTATCAGATGCTCCGGGTGACTCGAGTTAACCAGAGTTATAATACTAAGTTGGTATTTTTTTCAGGGCAGACTCTAAAACTTGATATTTTGGTTAGTCTTATGATCAGCATAATTTTGACTCTTTGTACTGCATACAGTTCTCAGTCATTGCCACCTGTTGCAAATTGACCTAAGTCAATTTGGTTATGTACAACTCCTGGGGGGCGGTTAAGGGATAAATGTTGATAGCAGCCAAATTATTTGAGGTGAGTGAGGTCCGACTACTATCCCACAACTTTGCCACCGGCTGATAACTAAAGCACGTCTGAGACCCGATGCTGCTGCACGCACAGAGAGTGATGATCAGCTAGCAGGCACAGAGTAGTCTGTGCAGGAGTGCCCTGCATGTTTGATGAAGTCCCAGCTCTCTTCTGTTGCTTGCTCTGATCACTGCCTTGCATGAAAACTGCACTCCTAGACAGGACAGCATTCCAGAGGAGCGTTCTGGGATCCTTAATAATCGGCATCAGGCAGCTGGCAGTCTTCCAATCATGGCTGGACTTGGGGCCAGTTAGGGAACAAATTTCTGAAGGTTGCATTCTTGTTCATGCAAGAGTAAGGGTATCTCTAAATATTTTGGCCAATTACAACTTAATTTCACCAGTGAAGGCCCATTTCTAACATTTATAATGCCTGTTTATAAGCTATCCCTTCCCTTTTCTCTCTGTCTCTCTCTCTCTCTCTCACACACACACACACACACACACACACACACACCTCTGACATTATTCACTTTGCTTATCGGCAGAGGATTCGGTGTTGATTTAAAACGGATAACGGAAACATTTGCAGTGCCTCTTTTTAGAGTATGTCTGTGTGATTAGAACTCAAGCTGCCTAGGGGCACCTGGTTGGCTCAGTCGGTTGAACATCTGACTTCGGCTCAGGTCATGATCTCATGGTTTCCGAGTTCGAGCCTGTGTCGGGCTCTGTGCTGACGGCTCAGAGCCTGGAGCCTGCTTCAGATTCTGTGTCTCCCCCTCTCTCTCTGCCCCTCCCCCACTTGCTGTCTGTGTCTGACTCTCAAAAATAAATAAAAATATTATAAAAAATTAAAAAAAACCTCAAGTGCCTATTCTTGGAGAGAGCCTTCCTGAATGCAATGCTAACTGCATTTGAGTTGCAGTTTAACCTAATTAAGTCACACACAGTATCACATTACCTATACTGAATTATCCTAACCCAATCGGTCATTACTGAACACTGCCTTCGTGAGCTCCATGGTGGAAACCAGTGTTATTAATGGCACTCTACAGGAGTTATGACGTGGAAATTATTTGTCAGGATTTCTCTGTTCAAAGAGTGTTGTTTAACTACTGCATATTCATATCTTGTCACTGGGTATAAAATGATATTAGTTGCCATTTACTGTGTGCTTACTATGTGTCAAGTAATTTCTGTACGTTGGTTCTACTTCTCATCCAACCTGGGCTGTAGAGACTCCTCTCCATTTCACAGACAGAAAACTGAGGCTAAGAAGGAAATGGAGTAGAACCCTTACAGAAATCTAGGTCGGTCTCTATGGGTGGGTCTGTCCTATAGCCCCTGCATTAGTTTCTTAATGCTGCATAACAAATTACCGCAAACTTTGTGGCTTAAAACAACACCAGTTTATTCCATTTAATTAGTTAATTTTTTAATGTTTAATTTTTGGGGGGGAGGGGCAGAGAAAGCAAGACCCAGAATCCGAAGGAGCTTCTAGGCTCTGAGCTGTCAGCACAGAGCCTAATGGGGGGCTTAAACCCATGAATCCTGAGATCATGACCTAAGCCAAAGTCGGATGTTTAACTGACTGAGCCACCCAGGTGCCCCATAACTACCATCAGTTTATTATGTAGCTATTTCTTTAGGGGGGAACTCTGAGCTTGTCTTGGCTGGGTTCTCACTGGACTGAAATTAAGGTAATAGCAGGGGCTGTGATCATCATGTGGGTTTGGAAGTTATCTCACACATCACTGGTTACAGGTAGAATTAATTTGTTGTGCTTGTAGGTCCAAGATCCCCATTTTCCTTATGGCTGCTGGCTGGGGACCTTTTAGTTTCTAGAGATCGCTTAGTACCTTGCCACATGGTTTCCATGTGCAATTCACAACATAGGTGTTGTTTTCTTCTAGACCAGCTGGAGTCTGTCTGATTTTCCGTTGTGGCACTAGCCAGAGAAAAACTCTGCTTTGAAAGGCTTCATGTGACAAGGTTAGGCCCACTGGCTAATCTCCCTTTTTGAAAGTCATCTGTACCATATGATACAACCTAATGATGGCAATAAAATCTCTGTCTCAAAAAGTATGCAAGCATGTACAAACAAGGGCCAGAAATTTGAGGACCATCTTACATTTTTGCTCATCAAACCCTGGTCAGAAATTTGATCTGGAAGGAAGAAAGGGTTAGAGTTACACGGGAGCTCTAATTATGAGGGATGGAAGGAATTGACCTGAGGTTGCTGGTGCCTAGATATGGAGACCAAAGGTAGTTAATTTTTGGTGCTTTACCATTTTTGCTTAGAGCCAATCCTAAAAATTACCATACAGTTACAGATCTTAGAATATGGTCTAGGCAAGAACCAAATGAGACTTAGCTAGAGAAGTGAGCCTAGAGAACTGAGCCTAATTTCCTAGTTAGATGAGATAGATTTTATTCCAGAACCTTAATACTACGAGGGAGGTGTCAACCTAAGAGCAGTGAATGGCAGCTTTGTATTTCTAGTGCTCTTCCTTGTGCCTATAACACAATTTTTCACAGTAAATACCATTGAATTGAGGACAGTTGGAGAATGTATAAATAGTTATTCAATGTGTTCTACCTTAGAAACCTTGACTACTTGTTTTTAACAACCTATTTTTTAAAAAGTTTAATTGGGGGGCACCTGTGTGGCTCAGTCTGTTAAGTGTACAACTTCAGCTCAGGTTACGATCTTATGGTTTGTGAGTTTGAGCCCCACATCCGGCTCTGTGCTGACAGCTCAGAGCCTGGAGCCTGCTTTGGGTTCTGTGTCTCCCTCTCTCTCTGCTCCTCCTGTGGTCACACCCTCTCTGTCTCAAAAATAAATAAACATTTTAAAATGTTTTTTAAAAGTTTATTTTTGAGAGAGAGAACACAGGGAAGGGGCAGAGAGAGAGAGCGAGAGAGGATCACAAGCAGGTTCTGCACTGTGAGAGTGGAGCCCAATGTGGGGCTCCAACTCATGATCTTGAGATCATGACCTGGGCTGATGGACGCTTAACTGACTGAGCCACCCAGGTGTCCCTTTAACAACCTCTTAAAATGATAATGTTTTTCTGTTATGTAGTACCTGATGGGTGTAACACCCGGTGCTCATCCCCACAAGTGCCCTCCTCCGTGCCCATCCCCTCCTCCCCCCACATCCATCAGTCCTCAGTTTTTGTCAGCATTCAAGAGTCTCTCATGGTTTGCCTCTCTCCCTTTCCCCCACCATTTCCGCCCTTCTTCTCCCCCTTGGTCCTCCGTCAAGTTCCTCCTAATCCTCCTATACGNNGGCACGAATCTGAAACCTACAGCCTGAAGAAATTTTATATGTTTATCCATGTGTCACCCACCTCAGGTGGAATAAAGGACATTTCCAACACCTCTGAAGACTCCTTTGTGCTCCTTCCCAGTTAATCCCTCTTTGCAGAGTTACCACTATTCACAGAAAGACAAGGAGTTGGAGAGGAAGGAGATCCTGTGACCCTGTGACTTCTAATCTGTGCAGACAGGAGAACCCAGATTGCTGATTTCTGTGTGCTCTTGCTTCCAGAAGATACTGTACTCTTGGACCAGACCTTCCTAGTAGACCATTTCTTTTATTTATTTATTTATTTATTTATTTTACAAATAGTTTANCTAGTAGACCATTTCTTAAAGACGAAGTACAAGAATGTCTTCTTGTGCCAGTCTCTGTAGCACCCGTCAGTGATTTTCTATCCCAAGTCTTTTTTCCTAAATCCAGCAAATCTAACACATTGAGTACATATTGAGTACTATCATATATGTAATTTTAAAAAAGTGTTTAAATTCCAGTTAACATACAAATACATGTAACTTTTTTCTCCAAATATATGTAACTTGTAAACAAATTTTGATGCAGTTGGGGAAAGCATAGTCTCTCTCCCCCTGCAGAGTGTTTTTGTTATATCTGATGGTCAGGATGTAAAGTGTTTTGTGCTCCAGACGTTTTACTTCAGATGTAGTAAATGGGAAGTTTTGATGTTGCCCTTTGGCTGTCTCCTTAGAAATTGTGATAAGCACTGACCTCCCCAGAGCCATCTGTACTTGCCTTGTCCTTCTTTTTTTAAGGAAGTGATGTGTGCCCGACCGCATCGAGGAAAGACCAGTTAAAACAGCAGAATTAAGGACTAAAAGCCAGTAGGGTGGCAGCATCTTTTTTTTTTTAAATATCTATGGATTTTATTTTTTTAAACTGCTTTATTGAGATCTCATTCACCTATCATATAATTCACCCATGTAAAGTATGCAACTTAGTGGATTTTAGTACATTCACTAATATTGGCAGCCATCATCATAGTCATTTTTGGAACTTTTTGGTCCCCACAGAATGAAACTTTGTACCATTTAACTATCACCTTGGGTTCTCTCCCCTGCTTCCTCCTGGCTCCCTCCTCCAGCCCTAAGCAACCAGTACTGTACTTTTCTCTAGATTTCCCTGTTCTGAACATTTCATGTGAATAGAATCCTATGTGAGCTTTTGTGACTGGATTTTTTTCACTTGGCTTAATAGTTTCAAGGTTGATTCATGCTATAGCATGTATCCGTACGTGATTCCTTTCTGTGATTGAATAATAGGCATTGCATAGATATACCACCACAATTTGTTTATGTATTCTTCAGTTGATGGGTAGGTGGCTTGTTTCTGCCTTGGGACTATCTTGATTAATGCTGGCTGTAAAGATTTGTGTATGTTTTTCTGTGGACATGTGTTTTCATTTCCTTTGTTATACATGTATGAGGGGAATTGCTAGGCATATGGTAACTCTGTAAACATATGAGGAACTACCAGACTGTTTTCCACAGTAGCCTTACCATTTCACAATGCAGGCCAGCAGCATATGAAGGTCCCGATTTCTCCGTATTCTCACCAGTGCTTCTGGTTATCTGACTTATGTCTAGCTGTTCTAGTCATTGGTAAGTCGTATCTCGTGGTGGTCTTGATTTTCATGTCCTCCTTGAGTAACCGTGTTGAACATCTTTTCATGTGCTCTTATGATTTGTAGATCTTTCTTGGAGAAATGTCTATTAAGATGCTTTGCCTATTTTAAAATTATTTCTCTTATTGATTTGTAAGAATCCTTTATATATTTTAGATACAAGTCACTTATTACATATGATCTGCAAATATTTTCTCCCATTTTGTAGGCTGTCTTTTCACTTTGATGGTGTCCTTTGAAGCACAAAAGTTTTTAATTTTGGCGAAGTCCAATGAAGCTCTCTTTTTATTTTGTTGCTCAGGTTTTTAGTTTCATATCTAAGAATCTTTTGTTAAATACAGGTTCATGAAAATGTATGGATCGGTGCAACTTCTTAAAAGTTATGAAAGATGATGTCCTGGGTGGGGTGAGTAGTACATGGGAGCTCATTGTACTATATTTGCTGCTTGTAAGTCTGAAATATTTTATTTTTATTTTTAAAAAAACATTTTTTTAGTGTTTTATTTATTTCTGAGAGAGAGAAACACACAGCATGAGCAGGGGAGGGTCAGAGAGACAGGGAGACACAGAACGTGAAACAGGCTCCAAGCTCTGAGCTAGCTGTCAGCACAGAGCCTGACGTGAGGCCCGAACCCATGAACCGTGAGATCATGACCTGAGCCGAAGTCGGATGCTTAATCAACTGAGCCACCCAGGCGCCCCAGTCTGAAATTTTTTAAAGGGAAACATTTTTTTTTAATGAGCCATAGTTAAAATTCAAGAGACTCAGGCTCATTTGATAGTTTCCTCTTAATTATGAAAATACTAGTGAGGAAAATGGCTTCCTGTGTTTTATTCTGCTGTGGCCTCCTTTTCAAGTGAACAAACATTGCATCTTGGCTGCAAGAGAAATAGAGGAGCCTTAGCAAACTTTGGAATGATTGGAGTCCCAGACATTAGACCATACTATGCACTAAGTGCTGGCACAGTGTTAAAACAAAAGCATAAGCTACTCTGATGTCCTGCCCCTCAGTGCTGTTTTCCTTCTTCCCAGCAGAGCATTCATAAAGCCCTGGCATTGAATTTGAACCTGACTGGGTACTTCATGATATTCATGCATCAGTAGTGTCGTGGGTTTAAAAAAATTATTTTAAAGTTTATTTATTTTGAAAGAGCACAAGTCGGGGAGGGACAGTGAGAGGGGAGAGAGAGAGAGGGGGAGGGAGAGAGAGAGAAAGGGAAAATCCCAAACAGGGTCCATGCTGTCAGCACAGAGCCTGATGCGGGGCTCCTCACAAACCCTGAGATCATGACCTAGGCCGAAATCAAGAGTGGGATGCTTAGCTGACTGAGCCACCCTGGTGCCTCTGGTTGTTATTTTTATTTTTTAATTAAACAAAAATCATCTTTATCTCAGAGTTTTATATAAACTATTTGTGGATGACATTATAGGGTATCCTTAATTGGCTTCAGGTTGGGGAGAGTGGGTACAGGATGAAAAAGACTGACTGAGTTGGTAATGGTTGGAACTAGGTAATGGGTATGTGGAGATTTGTTATACTGTTTAGTCTTTTATAGGTTTTTCCGTAATAAAAACATAGCTTTGGATGAGTTTGTTTTTAATACAGCATTTTAATACAGCGTTTCCATTTGGAGCTGTGTTACATAGACACAGGTCTTCTGTGTGTGGACGGCCTGCCTGTGTTGGTATGGAGGGGCACTTAGGTGCAATTAATTACTGGAACACGCGTCTCTGAGGCAAACCTTGGTTTACAGAAGCTTTCTGGACCCATCTGAGGTCTGGTCAAGCCCTACCAGAGTTCATCTGCTGCTTTTTTTTTTTTTTTTTTTTTTTTATTCCTTTTTTCCNTTTTTTTTTTTTTTTTAATGCCCTTTTCCCTCTGCAGGCGACTGATGCTAATCTGTAATACCCTCAGTTGCATAGTTAATGTAAGTTTATTTTTCTGAAGCTTTTTAAACTTCTGATTCCATAAATCTTTGCACTTGTTAAAATGGAAGTTTATATATACAACGTACGTTTATACACATGCACACACAGATTTGATAACTAGAAAAAAGTCTAAAATAGTCCATAGGGAATTTGGTCACTTGGGGATCCGGCTCTATCCTTACCCAGTTATCGATCCTGCTGTTAGTATAGGAGACTTTTTCATGCTTTACTCTCTCCCTCTTATTCTCTTTCTAATGGCTAGGAAGCTTCATAAACAGAGTATATGAGTCTTTATCCGAAAACAAGATTCTTGCGTAGAATTGTTACAGCTCTGTGATTCAGATGACTAAAGCTTTTAGAACAACGTTGAATTGAATAATGTGCACAGAAAAGGACACCATCTGGAAATTATTCTATGCTTTATTCTTGGTTTTCCTAGCATAATGAAATACGAAGCATTCCAACTTCTCTTCTCGTAATTGTTAAACTTTGTGATGTAAATGGTGCCAGGCTTTGAAAAAGCTCCTAAAGGTTTTGCTGACTTTTTTGTTTCTAAATCCTTGCAATGAAACTATCTGTGCCCTTTTAGCAGAAAGGAGAAGCAGCTTTGAGCAGCTCTATTTTCCTGTTTTGAATAATGATAAACAAGCATAAGAACAAATATTGACCGCTGCATGAATAATTGGTATGCATGAAGATTCTTCCCCTTTTCCAGATATAGCCCATGGTAGCTTTTTGTCAGATTTGGGACCTTATCTGCTTTTATGCTTCTTATGCTTCATGATTCAAGATCCCATGTAACCTCATACGTTGGGTTTTTAACCCTTGATTGTATGATAATTCCCTGAGTTATTAGCCTGTTTCCTAGCGCATGTGAGGCAGAGAGGAATAATATACTATTTAGCATCTAACTGTGTAAAAGTACTTTGAAGTACACTATATTTGCATGTCTACCTGATTTTGAGAGTAGTGACAGCTAGTAGTTCATTATCAAAATGCAAAGAGGAGTTCTAAAAAGAAAAAAAAAAGCTGCTTCCAGAGAGGACTTTCTATATGGTAAGAACAATGAATGGCAGCATTAGGGGGGGAAATTATCCTTGAAATCATTTAAATCCTGTTTTTATTTATTTATTTATTTTTAAATGCTTTATTTCTGAGAGAGAGAGAGGGAGAGCACGTGCCAGCCAGCCAGGGAATGTCACAGAGAGAGGGAGATACAGAATCTGAAGCAGGCTCCAGGTTCCGAGCTGGCAGTCAGCACAGAGCCCTACGCGGGGCTCAAACCCACGAACCGTGAGATCATGACCTGAGCCAAAGTCGGAGGCTCACCCAGTCATCCCTAAATCCTGTTTTTAAAGTACAAAAATATTGTATGTTCAATGCAGGGAAATCCTGGAAACAAAGACACTGGTGGAGGTGATTGTAGCTGTATTTATTGTGCTTATTATATCCGTGGCTACTTACTGCTTTCCTTATCTCATTTTTGTTGTCGTCCTTTAATACAGCAATCCCATGGGCTAGAGAATATTATTCCTCTTTTTTAGCTGAGGAAATTGAGCAAGGATGGCCAAGTAACTAGACCATGTTTGCAGTGCTAGCACGTGGAGAGTCGGAATTAGAATTTTATGTGAATGAAGAGCCTTAACTACATCTCCACGTGTTTGTACCCAGTGCATCCATAATCCCGTCACCAGTGGACAGTCCCAGCAGCGTGGCTTCATTGATGTCTCTTGCGAAAAACAAATATCCTATTATAAAATTATAACATCAGTTGGTCTTCTGCTTTATAACTCTCCTGAAAGTTTTGTAAATCTAGACAAGCAAATTTTGGTATTCGGTCTTCTGTCAAGAATGACATTGAGAAATGAGTGTTCGCGACCAGAGACAGAGTAAAAATGTGAACCTCCAAGGGTTTAAAATGACAGAGATCATGAAGAATCTTTCTGCGATTAGTACATAATCAAAGAATGTCATCTAGATATCTATTTAAGAATTGAAACTAGTAACCTATCGGGGCATTCTTTACGTTCTCTTTAAGGTAAGCGTGTCACATTAGCTGCTCTGAAAAATCTTGTCCAGTTTGGACGTGCTGGTTCTCAATGCAGCTCAATGAATTCCTTATCCTGGCGGCCTTTCTGCCACACTGTATTACCGATGACCAAATACAGTAGTCTGAAGTGTTTAAATCTTTAGAATTATTGCCATTCTTTAGTTTCAGATGTAGGTCAGACATTAAGGGGGCTGGCTGGCATTTCAGTATTTTCCTAAATAGAAAGGTCATTCCTACTTAATTGATGTCACATGTGTGGTGTGCTTTAACTTGTGAGATCACTCTGGACACTCTGAGTTTTCATTCGGTAAAGGCAACACTGCTTCCTTCAGCCTGCCTGTGAGGTTACATGGAGAGCTCCCCTATGCTGGAGAGAAGTGGAGGAAGGCCGGCTTCTCCAAGAAGACCACCGACCAATGTTCATTTTATCGCTCTCCCAGATGACTATAGGTGAGGACGAGGTCACTGCCTACTCCATGTTCATGGTGTTATGAAGATCCTAGGAATGTAAGCAACCAGTTTGTTTTTGTTTTTGTTCTGGATGTGTGCTTGCTCTTAAAATCAGAATTGCTTTTAAGTTGACAGATGATCTAGGAACTGGAAAGAATGGAATCAGTATGAAGTACTGTTACTAGGGCCAAATAAAAACTTGCCCAGCACTGCTTTATTGGGTTAATGAGAACTGTGTATCTCCCTGGGATTTAGGGGCTGGAGTTAGTGCTCATCTCACTTTGGACAAGTCACAACCCCTTAGAACCCAGAAGTGTTGGTGGGTGAAAATGGGCATAATTGGAATAGTGTCCACTACTCGTAGGGTGAGCTATTCTCTGTGTGTGGAAGACTCTGCGTAGCGTGAGGTCTTGAGCCAGACTTGAACTGTGTGCAGGGTTCTAAGTTAAGAGTGGTCTCTCCTCTCAGCTGCCCCTTTCTTTTTCCTTCATCTTTCAGTGGTGAAAAACTGTAAAGGGAGGGTCAGAGAGAGAGGGAGATACAGACTCTGAAATAGGCTCCAGGCTTTGAGCTGGCAGTCAGCACAGAGCCCAACGCGGGGCTCGAACCTACGAACCGTGAGATCATGACGACCTAAGGGAAAGTCGGACGGTTAACCGACTAAACCACCCAGGAGCTCCTGTAAGAAATGATTTATGGCTACCCATGTGCATGGGAAACCACGAGGTCTTCAAATGACTCTTTTTTTGGTTTTTGAAGCAGTTTGAGAAAAGAGACAAACAAAAGTAGTTAATAACATTAACAAGGTTATTCCCAGAGGAAAATTCCAGCCTGCTTTGACTTGTTTTGGAATTTGAAAAGTCCTGAGAGGGCTAACTGCTCTGTACCAGGGGTTCTTTTACCCTTCTGAAGTTGAAAGAGACTGGGGGTGGGAGCATTAGGGAAAGGAGCAATTAAGTTAAAGTTTCAAAATTGATGATGTGAAGCAATGTGCCGTTCCTGCTATTTCAGGGAGGGCTGCAGATTGGTTTTCTCCATGTCAGTCAGAAGCCTGTTCTTTCCCCCTAGACGTCAGGAGCCTTGGCGCAGAGGCCATCTTTTCCAGAACCCTCTTTCTCTGACAACCTCTAGTTTGGCTTTACGTCTCAGGGTGGTGGAATCCAGGCCTTAGTTTTCTGACCATAATTCTTTCATAAAACCTCTAGGAAAAGGACAGCTAGAAGTCATTTAGTGTAGAAGGTCGTGAGTGGATTAATTAGTGAAGTTTTTTTTCTTTATTCATTTTAAGAGAAAGGGATCATACATGGGGGAGGGGTGAGAGAGAGGGGGAGAGAATCCCAAGCATGCCAGCGTGGAGCCCAACACGGGGCTTAATCTCATGACCGTGAGATCATGACCTAAGCTGAAATCAAGAGTTGGATGCTTAGCCAGCGGAGCCACGCCGGTGCCCCTACTGGAACGTTTCAGTGTACCCAGTGCATCTTTGGTGTGTAGCAAGCAATTTGGAGTCTGCAGATCCTGCCTGATTTTCCTTGTTGATTAGAGAGGGAAGACAATGTAAGAAGTTAGAGATGGCTTTTTTTAAAGGACCTTTTTGGCAAAATTAGTTAGAAAAATAGTGTGATTCTTATTAAATAGCATAAAGTGCATTAGTAAGATGTGGGGTGGGGGCCGGGGGAGAATGATGCAGATCGACTTCCATGCAAGGCATGGAGCTGTTTCCCTTTCTACCCTTCTAGCTCTATAGAAACTGTTGTAAATCAAGGCTGTCCAAAAGTTGGAATCTTTGAGTGCAACCCAGATGCCAGCTAGACGGTACTCTTATTGGCATTCCTAAAGTGTGCTGTTCACTTTTTAACACTGAAAAGTTGTGAACCCAAGAGATTCCTCCTGATTTGAGCCATCCCAGCAAGCGTGCAGCCCTTGGTTTTGACTTCAGATGAGAGAGCAGGCCTTTCCTCCGGAGGTCTTGTGATCAGAGGTTTTGTGTAGTCGCTGCAGGAACACATTCACACAGTGCTCTTCTGAAATCAGTTTGTGCCAAGGCATTTGCTGAGTTGTTAAAGTCTGGAAGAACTGAATTTTGACCTGACATAGTCCAGTCTCCTGGATTCTCTGGGGCTTGGAGATTTTTCTGTTCTTCCTTTTTATTTTTGTTTTTATTTTAACTTTATTTATGTAGGGAGAGAGCATGAGTGGGGAAGGGAGAAAGAATCCCAAGCAGGCTCTGCGACAGCAGTGTGGAGCCCGCGGCAGGGCTTGAACTCAGGAACCGTGAGATCATGACCTGAGCTGAAACCAAGAGTTGACAGTTAAATGACTGAGCCACCCTGTCCTTCATGTTTTTTTATTTTTTTTAATACATTTTCTGTTCTTCCAGTCATCATGGCTTAAAACCAATTTCCTTTTTCTCTCTTCAAAAGTCAGATTTTGTTATCATATGAACCTAAAAAAAAAAAAAGACTGTATGTTTTTTTTGTTGGGGAAGCAGGTGGTCAGTGAGTACTGATCACCACATGGTCTATGACCCTACAATACTAACTCCTTACAGAAATCAAAATGGGTTTGCTAAGTCCCCTTAATTAGGGTCCAACAGTGAGCTGCGTTCCTCAGTTGTCATTTTGTACTGCTAATTGGCCCAGGGCTGTGGAATCTCTCTGTCTCAGCTCCCGCTACCGCTGACTTATCACATCCATTCTGTATGTTAATGTATGTTGCACGATGCAGAGTGAATTCTGGAAAGGAGAGGGGGATGAGTTTCTGAAAGATTATCTCCATTTATAATGTGAGCCGCACTACTTTAGAATTCTACCATACTTACAGTAAGCCTGATATTAAATCTCTTACATGGTCTCATTATGTAAGTATATTTTATTATCTCAGTGTCCTAATGTGAGTTAAGTTTGAAGACCTTTTTTTTCCCCCTTCTTTCCTGTTTCTGAAGGGGGAGGTCCAGCTAATTTACTGCAAATGAAATAAGTATTTTGGAGGAATAGGTTGACATTTAGCATTCTGGTTTGAAATTCCTCTGACTGTTAAATATTTAATGTGCTGCAAAGCATCCTTAAAAATTAAATATGAATGAGTTTTAGAAAACCTTGCAGTGGTATAAAAAATTGAGATTTCCCCCCATCTCAAGTGTGTCTGTCTAGGGAATCTTAATTATGTGTAATGAAGGTGACATTATATATTTGATCAGCATGGGGACATCCTACATAATGAAGTTAATATAAATAGGATCCTTGTGAATAATAGCATAGCAGAGATTTACTTTGGATAAATTACTAGTTTTGTCTCGGGAGGCTAATCACTCTATTCCCTTGTAAATTTTGTTTAAAGTTAAGAGTGAAGTCAACTGGCTAGAGAAAATTCCTTTGTTGGAAAAAATTATTCCTAGGTTTATTGCTTTGGTAACACCAGCGCTTCACTTCCATAGAGTCATGAGATTTAGAGTACTTTAAACAATTTTTGTGAGATTTCTAAAGACGCGTTCTCATTGCTAGTATTCAAAAATAATTTTGTTGATCTTGGTATTTATAATCTGCTCTATATTTTTGCTTAAATTCTAAAAAAAAAAAAAGTGACGGATTCCCCTAATTTAATGGCACAGGAAGGAAATAGAGTCTACATGGCTGAATCTGACATATAAAAAAGGAAACCTTTAGTTTCTCACCGTATTTTCCTCCCTTTCATTGGGTTATATCCGATTGTAGTTGCATACTGTCCCAAGTGTCAGTTTTGAGTTGGGAAAATGGGATTTGAATTCATGAGTCTGTAGTGTTGGTGCTTGCTTTTGTGAGAGTGTAAGTTTCATATATTTCCAAAAAATACTCTTTTTTAAAAAAAATTTTTTTTAATGTTTTATTTATTTCTAGGAGAGAGAGAGAGAGACAGCGTGAGCAGGGGAGGGTCAGAGAGAGAGAGGGAGTGACAGACTCTGAAACAGGCTCCAGGCTCTGAGCTGGCAGTCAGCACAGAGCCCGACGCAGGGCTCGAACCCACGAACCGCGAGATCATGACCTAAGCGAAAGTCGGACGCTTAACCGACTAAGCCACCCAGGCGCCCCTCCAAAAAATATTCTTAATTCCATGAATTTTTCTTGAGAAATCTCTTTTGTGACAGAAATGGCTTAATGCTTGTACCCTATCTGCTTGAAAAGAATGGGGGTAACTTTCAGAACGTCTGTCTTTTTCTGCTGCTTTGTAGTGACTGTAGGGAACATTGCTTCTCTAACTCTTTTTTGTTTGCTTGTTTTTTTTTGACTAGGTAAAACTAATGGCCTAAAAATGGAATCTATCTTTGTTAGAATTATAATTACCCAGCTTTCAAACTTCTGTGGCATTTTTGATACCTCTTATCGATACTCTCAGAACCAATTAACTGAGAGATCAGAAATGCCCCTGGTAACCGGTCCTTCCTTTCAGTTCTAGACCTTCCGTCTTCCCCACCCCTCTCTTTGTTTTGGTTTATTACAATAGCAACAACAAAAGTCGTTTATTGAGTATAGTCGTTTAATTTACATTGGCTGCTGGCTACTGTGTTACTGAGATAAAGGATTATCTTATGAATACTAACAATAGTCCTATGAAGTAGAAGTTGTGGGCAGAGGGGAGTCTTGGAGTTAAGTAATGTGCCCTGGGCTACTTGGCTACTAATTGGCAGAGCTGGGATTTGAATCCACAACAGCCTTTGACCCTAATCTTCATGTTCAACAGTATCTTATGTTTAGGTCGCTAATAATCGGTCTTCTGTCACTGCCAAATTATCCTACTTTGAGTCGTATCAGATCTGTTTATTTCTCTGCTCTAACATTACTTCAGTGGGTCCCTCATACTTGTAACTCTTCACAGCCTTGCTTCCACATCCTCCATGATCTTACACAAATCTCTTTTTCATCTTGCTGTCCATGATTGATAAAGATTGGCTAGAATAAAAACAAAAAGAGAAAAAGATGCCTTGAGACTAACATTGATATGATTCTATAGTTAGGGTCGTTTGGTGTCCCCTGAGGTAGCACAGGGGGGCTGGCAGTTAAAGATTTGGGCGTCCTTTGTGGTCAGGATCTGATAGCACAGAACTCTTACTTTTGAACTTAAAATTGCACCCAGAATTTTGCCCTGTAATTTAATTGGAAAACCTGGGGGTGCTTCTTTGCTGATTTCTGGCATCTGAACAATTTAGCATTTCCCCAGGGCCATTTGACTTTTCCCCATCTCACCTCCACAATGAGTCTCAACCTTCCTTCCTAGAGGTTGAAGGCTAGCAACTTAAAAAAAATTTTTTTTTAAATGTTTATCATTTGAGAGAGACAGAGGTGTGAGTGGGAGAGGGGCAAAGTGAGAGGAGACAGAGAATCCCAAACAGGTTCCAGGCTCTAAGCTGTCAGTACAGAGCCTGAAGTGGGGCTCAAAGTCATGAACCATGAGGTCATGACCTGAGCTGAAGCCTGATGCTTAACCAACTGAGCCACTCAGGCGCCCCAAAGGCTAGCAACTTTTAAATGATACGTGAAAACTTAGTCTTAAGAAAGGACATTTGAACAATCAGAGTTATTGACAAGATCTTAAAAATCCCTATGTATATGTCTATGGGGGGAGAGTTAATTAGGGAAAGACCACATTTAAAAAGAGTGAAAATATTGAGACATACCTTTTAGTTTTATTTCCCTAGTTAAGTCAAAGAGTAGTACTGGGTTTTTCCCCCAACATTGTTAATGGGTCAACTCTTTCCTTGAGCAGTTAATTGGAGAATCAGCTCAGATGTATGTCAATATCATATTCTTTTTTTTTTTTTTTAAAGGAAGGAAGAATGAAATAAAACCTTTTTTCCCCTGAGCCTTACTCTCTAGCAGGAATGTGTTTAAAAAAAAAAAAGATGATCTGAGG
Source organism: Crocuta crocuta (assembly GCF_008692635.1). Classification (NCBI taxonomy): domain Eukaryota; kingdom Metazoa; phylum Chordata; class Mammalia; order Carnivora; family Hyaenidae; genus Crocuta; species Crocuta crocuta. The sequence continues at coordinate 1,034,658 of NW_027530365.1, forward strand.
AAATCTTATTGGCAGATTGGCAGTTAATTGTATATCACATTCAACTATTTCTGTAATGTAGAGCAAGTCTGTTCATTGCATGGAATGTTTTTCCACTGGCTTCATTCCTTAAAGTTGATATTAATGCATTGTGGAGAAAATGGAAAGGGCCCTGTTTAATGCCTCCCCAAGCCCCTTTAGAAGGAAATCCTCCTGAGCTCTAAAAATCAGACCACTATGGGGACTCTAGTTTACTGAAGTCTGATGCTGTTCTACGGACATGAAGCAAAATGTTCACCTGGCTACGTTTTCATAGTGTGTATGGATTCTTCCCATTCTTAATTAGCGTTGAAGAGATTGGGGAAGGGATGAATCCAGGCACACATCTTGAGATGCCTCGGGAATACCTCCCTGCCTTCTATGGTCCATTTGCTTTCATAGTGATGAGGGTGAATGTGAATGTATATACAAGGCATAAAAAGACACGTATGTGCGCACACGCAGGCATGAGAAAGGGACAGACAGAACACTTAGAAAGAAGGCTGCCCTTCACCCTCCTGCACTGTTGGTGGGAATGTAAACTGGTGTAGCCCCTCTGGAAAACAGTGTGGAGGCTCCTCAAAAAATTAACAATAGAACTCCCCTATGACCCAGCAATAGCACTGCTAGGAATTTACCCAAGGGATACAGGAGTACTGATGCATAGGGGCACATGTACCCCAGTGTTCATAGCAGCACTCTCAACAATAGCCAAAACATGGAAAGAGCCTGAATGTCCATCAACTGACATCCATCAGTGGATCAAGAAGATGTGGTTTATCTATACAATGGAATACTACATGGCAATGAGAAAGAATGAATCTGGCCATGTGTGGCAACATGGATGGACCTTGAGGGTGTTATGCTGAGCGAAATAAGTCAGGCAGAGAAGGACAAATACCCTATGTTTGCACGTATAGGAGGATTAGGAGGAACTTAATGGAGGACCATAGGGGAGAAGAAGGGGAAAAATAGTTGGGGAGAGGGAGGGAGGCAAACCATGAGAGTCTTGAATGCTGAGAACAAACTAGGGCTGATGTGGGTTGGGGGGAGGGGAAGGAGGGGAGATGGGCACGGAGGAGGGCACTTATTGGGATGAGCACTGGGTGTTATATGGAAACCAACTTGACAATAAACTATTTAAAAAAAAAAAAAAAAAGAAGGCTGCCCTGAACTTGGGGGAGGTAAACAAGGTCAACATGCACATAAACTCTGGCAGAACTCCTGTCTCTAGAAATGTGTTTAGAGTGAGTTTCCGTTTGTTAATTTGCTTATTACCCACTGATGTCTCTTTGTTGCTCAAACAACAAAGAATTTTTGAAAGATTCTATGAATTCCCAGTAGGGTGTTTCTCTCGTGGTATAGATGCCATGAGTTAGTGCCTCTCTCATGAATTCTTTAATTGGATGGTTCTAGGTACGGGAGCACCGTTGGAACAAAACAGAGTCCTGCTCATGTGTCATACATACCAATATGGAGGGACAGACAGCAAGGCCTAAAATAAAATCTAGGACATGTCAGATAGGACCAGGGCCACTGGGGTTGCTATTTTGTAGAACATGGCATTTGAGCAGAATTCTGAAGCAAGGAGGGAGCAAGTCCATACAGAGGCCACGTGCTTCAGGAAAAGGGAACAGGAAGCACAAAAGATCTGTGGCTGAAAAGTGCTCAGCCAGTCTGAGTAATGGCCTGGAGGCCAGTGTGTCTGGAGCAGATTGAGGCGGGAAGAGAGCAGGAGCCAATCAAAGGGCATGCCTGACATAGGGTATGGAGGTGGGCTTTTACTCTGATTGGGAAGCAACTGGAGAGTTTGTACCTGCAAGTGGTAAGAGCCGTAAGAGCCGTGGCCGTGAAGTCAGATGTGTCTGAGTTCCAATCTTACCCTGCCACTCCCTGGCTCTGATTCCCCCTCTATAAAGGAGCCTTCTTATTTTTACTTTGAAAGGCTATGTCAGGAGGAGGTGGGGTTAGACAGCAGCCACAGAAAGTAACAGGAAGAGGATTTGTTTCTATTAGTGTCTTGTAGGGAGAGGCAGGGTGTGAGTAAGAGGTGAATATGGCAAGGGTGGAGGGAGGAGGAGGCAGTTACCTGAGAATGTGAAGTCGGAGTTCTGAGGCTTTGCAGCCATTGAGAAATAATGCAAACACTTAGCCAGGCTCCAACAATATGCACTAACTCTTGGACCTTTGATACAGCGCTGTCCAGCCCGCCTCCAGGTTTGAAGCTGTGTATTAATAAATGAATTCGCAAGTAGAGTTACCAACACTGTTCTGTTTTAAATAGTTTTATTAAGCAAATTAACTTGGTGCAAAAAATGCAGTCTAACCATGCCATTTGTAAGCCAATCACCATATTTATTTTTTAAAGCATTACTCCAGAGAGTACTATCCATCCATGGTTTGTTCTCTTCATGAAATACAGTTCAGGGTTATAGGATACCTTCTCCCCCTCCCCTCTTCTGTCATTTCATCTCTGTGACTGCATAAAAAGTCTCATTAGTAGAGAAAATCAAAGTACAGGTGTGGGGCTATTGGCGAATGTGAATCCCAGGTCAACAGGAAGCAAACCTACCAGCCCTCCTGGGATCTCCCCTGCTCTGTACGTGAGGCTTTAATAATTCCTTTCAAATGCTGGGACCGAGGCTCCAGGTAACTTTGTGTTGTATTGGGTCAGACGTCCCTTCCTGCTGGCCACTACCTGCAACTTCTGCTTATTCTTCCCTCTTCTCCCTGGCAGTGGGAGCTTTTAGGACAGGACAGTCTTAATGCTAAGGGTTCTAGAACCTAGCTCAGAGTCAATCCAGAGTCTGTGTTCACCTACAGCAAACGAAGTTGGGCCACGACGGGAGGTGAGCATTTCCAGAACATTGAGCTGAAGAAGGTTAAAGCTGGGACAAAGGAAGCTTATTTGCTGCTGCAGAAATCTGGGGGACTAAGAGCTCTCGGTCCCAGATTTGAACCCTAGCCTCTAGGGGAGCCCGGAGTTGTAGGAAGATCAGCCCCGTCATGTTGTGGGTTGGATGTGTGACTTTGGAGGAAGCGGCTTGGTCCTGGTGAACGTTAGTTCTTCTTTTATAAAACAAGGATACTAACGCATACCCTTCAGAGCGGGGGTAAGGCAGAGGAGGTACAAATCAAAGTGCTTTCCTGCTTTTTCTTCCCCCTGTCCCCTCGGGAAGCCCCAACCAAAGATGTTTCCATCTGTAATCCTGAACGTGGTGACTGCAGGTGGAGAGCACCTCTTTCTCTCCCTCCCTGTTTTTCCTTCTTTTACAGACCTTTTTTTAGCCGGGTCATACTTTAAAGTACACTCTACAGAGATTTGGGTTGATACGGAAATTCAGTATAGAGTCCATGCTGACATTTCAGAGACTTAGAGTAGAGGTACTGTGTTTTGAAAGGTTCCGTGGTGTAGAACTTTCCAGTGATGAGTAGGCCATCTCCATGAGAACTCCCTCAACAATCCTCACACTTACTGGCCTCCCCTAGGTCTGTGGACTCCTTATCTGTGGAGGTGGGGCTGAGGAACCTGCGTTTCATAACAAGCAAACCAGGATTTGTGTTGTGCCTCTCAAGTTGAATAACCACTACTTGAGTGATTGGGAATTAAATCTATGTAATAAGGAGACCTACTATGTGCTCTGTCCTATTCCTCACATAGAGAGTAACTAAGTCCTCATAGCTATGAGGATGAGGCAGATATTAGGGAGATATTGTTTGCATTCCTTAATGTCACCCATTTAAAGTGTATAATTAAGTGGTTTTTAGACTATTTCCAGAGTTGTGCAGCCATCAGCACAATCTAATTTTGGAACACTTTCACCATCCCATAAAAGAAATCTTGTAACGATTAGCAGTCTCTGCCCAAGGTAGATATCAGAACACCCTTTTTTAGATCGGGGGAAATTGAGGCTCTGGACACTTCAGGCAACCTGCATCCAACCCCACACTAAGTAGTGGACCTGAGGGCCAGAGGCTGACCTCTTTGCTTCCAGAACCCATACTCTTTCCACTATGCCATGCTCCCTTCCAGGAGCTGAAGCCAAATTAAATATTTACTTGGGGAGAATAATTTGATGTTCTGGTTTTGTCCTTGTTCAGTAGTTTTAGACAACATATTTTTCCTTCCCGTTCCAGCTGGCATTTTTGGGTAAATAAATCGGGTTTAGTTTTTAGTTATGTATGCAGTATAGCCAGATTTTTAAAATCATGAGATTTTAAAAACATGAGAAATCAGCATATTATAAATGTAATAGCGGCAAACTGGAAGCTAGGAGAAGCCAGTGTCCACAGCGTGTCCTATTCCTCGTTGGGAGCCTATCACATAACTTCTTTGAGACTTAGTTTCCCCTTCTGTCAAATAAGTGGGTTGTATCATTTTTTAAAATTTACTCATTAAGCATTTATTGGCCATCGATTGGTGAAGATGCTGGATATTTAGGGAAAATGATAACAATTTTCCTACCAGCTATGCTTAATTGGGCAAAAACACTATGCCTGACACTGTCCCATTTAATTCTAACAGCAAACCTAGGAGGTGCTAGTGATCAATCTGTCCCCTCCCTGCAGGGTTGGAGGTAGGTTGCTTAAATTTCCATGAGGAAAAGGCTCAGAAGACTTAAATAACTAGTGCTGGTCATGCAGCTGAGAGAATTGAGGTCTGGATGATTCCAAAGCCCAGACCTTTGCCCCTCCCCAAGTGAGCACGTGCCTCCTATGAGGTGACTACCAGTGCCTATAAACGATCACTTGCAGTACAACGTGAAAGTTCAGTGAAAGCACTAAAGGGGATTTAATCGTTTTGCCTCTTGGGTAGGTCTGGGAAGGTGTCTCAGATGAGCCCATGGATTCTGTTGAAGGTAGAGCCAATTTGTGCATTTCCTCCTCTCCTGCCGCCCCTTTGCTTATTAGCGTGTGCCGGTTGGATTTTTAGGACTGCTTACTTCCCCCAGGACATGCACTGCCCTGCGGAATGGAGGGAACCTTGTCTGTTGGGCGGTACCAGATTGGGAGAGGCCAGTACCTCTGCAGCTTTTTTTTTTCCAACTTCAGTTTACTCCTTTGGCCTCCTTGGCATATGTGTTCAAAGCCTTGGGCGCAAGCAAACTGGAGATTTGTGGTGTGTTCCCCACTAGGTGGTACCATCAGTAATCAGGGGGAAAAGTCATTTTCCCAAGGAGCCAATTTGAATGTGGATTTCTAAAGCTATTTGAGGAAACCAGTAGGCTGAGCCTGGGAGCCAACCTGGTAAAGGCCCTGGGAACTAATTGTGGAAGTCATTTCCTGGAAATAGGGACTATTTAAATTCATCTTGTTACAAGGCTTCCGAAAAACTGATGTAGAAGAGTTTCTGACGTGGGAATAGGAATGTGGGTAATCTCAAATGAAATTTTTTAAAAAAATTATTTAAAATAAATAAAATTTATTTATTTTGAGAGAGAGAGAAGGAGAGAATCCCAACCAGGCTCTGCGCTGTCAACATGGAGCCCAACGGGGGTTCAGACTCATGAACTGTGAGATCATGACTTGAGCCAAAATCAAGAATCGGACACTTAACTAACTGAGCCACCCAGGCGCCCCTCAAATGATGCATTATTCCTGGGAATAATTGTTCTTTTTGGAGAATTTTAAAAAGTTACCATTATTGAGCTCTTATTGTATGCAAGGCATAAATGCTATACACACATTGGACCTCACAAAAACCCCGTGAGGTAGCTGTTATTATCACCTCCCTTTTACAACTTAGACAATGGGGATGAATCTAAACTCTGAGACTACCCATTTGGTAACAGGACTTTTGGTGGGGTTTATTTTTAATTCCCCTTTCACTTACTGTTTTTTTAGCCCTAAAATTTGAAGAATATCTCTAACCAGCATTTATTTATTCATTAAAATTACATTGTGAGTCTGAGCCCAGAGAGCCATCATTCATCAAAATGTTAGTTAATAATTATTGAGAATCCTGGCATGTGGTGCGAGAGCCATCACAGGCTAGGGTTGTTACCATGGTATTCGATATGCGTGACAGGCACCCTTCCTGGGAGAGCCTGAAAAACGATACAGGCAGTTGGACCTGGGAGACATTTATGTAATCATATTAGCATCACATTTATTCGGAAAAGGCTAACTGCTTTGATTCATGTCTTAAACATCCACATTTAAACTCACCATTCTCCAGACTGCTTTTGTCTATTGAAATTTTCATCTTAAAAATCCTTCGATTCCTTGGCTACTCCTCCTGTAGCAAGTTTCAGAGATAGGTTTATAATTTTTATTTTTAACAATTCAGATCTCATCAGCAAATGTAATTTTCTGGAAACATCCATCCACATGGCAGAAATACCTGGCATTAGTCGCTTCTCAAATTGGTAGTTCAGTAAAATTCTAGCACAGTAGTAGAATGGAAATTTTAGAATCACGGTGTTTTCTATAATCAAACTCAGTTTTGTGTTTTCTAAGTGAGGGACGCTAGACCTAGGGAAGATAAATGCCGTCCCCCTGCCCAGGCCACAGTACTAGTTTGTATAGAGCTGTAGTTTGACATTATTAGTTATCTGGGTTTTGTTATATTTCCATTTGAAGTTTCTGTACTCAATGATTGTCCTGAAAAAGCATCACTTTTAAATAAGACTGTGCCAGAATTGCATTTATGAAAATTATCTCTCTTTGGATAGGATAGCAGTAAACATTCCATGTGAAAGACAGCCCAAATGGCCTCCACGGTAGCATATTTTGAAGTGTCAGAAACTAGTCTTCATCTCAGAATGCAACACTGCAACTGTACTTTAAACCCCAGCAGTTGTTCTGCATTAAGTTATTTTTAAATTATTTTTTGAATGAGTATTTTTCAGTCTCCTTCCATAATATTGCTCTGTTGTGTGATTGGGATTGCACAATTGAATAAAACCGTCCCTCGGAGGATTTTTATAACTTTACGAAGGAGATAAGACACATGGGAAACTTCAGGTCACGGTCCCTCAGGTATTATGCTAGATGATCCAGTTCATTTGGCTCTGAGGATTGTCACAGACCCTTGGGATAATAACTGGTTTCTAAATGGCCTAGATTTTTTCCCTTTGTGAGAAGTTAGGAAAGTGGGTGCATGGCTCTGAACATGTGGAATATAAACATTCCTAAATCACCTATTTCATCATGTCACATCCCAGTTAAAAATCCTTTTAGCAGCACTTTATTTCTTGGCCAATATGCGTTTATGCATATACTCATTCAAAAACTATTTCCTAAGTGCCTACCATATGCATAAAATCCACCTTCTTTTTCTGGCTTGAAAAACCTCCACAGTCTGGCCCTCTCATTCCTCTTCCATTTAGTTCAGTCTTAGTTCCCAAAGCTCCCCTTGTGAAACTGTCTTTGTATCACAGTTACTGATTTCAGAGTCTGTATTTAGAATATGAGCTTCTCTGGGAAAGGAGCAAAGTCTTTGTCTTTGGACAGTCCATTTCCAAGTATATGGGGCCAGTGCATAGTAAGCCCTTCAGAAGGGATATGTTGAAGCCAAGGGATCTAGAATGTAGGGTCCACGTGGACAGGGATTTTGTCGGTCATACTCATTCTTGCAACCCCAGCATGGAAAACAGTTGCCTGGTCCCACGTGCTTAGTACTATGTTCCAGACCCTTGCTGTGGGCACTCTGAGATGTTCTCATCCAAACTCTCTACCTCAAGCCCTATCTCTTTGGAGTCTGTCTCTTATAACCTCTCCCCGACCCACTACAGCACCTTGGGCCTGTGCCAAACACACAAAGTTCAAACCAAGTCTGTGTTACATTGGTGGCCACTCTTTATTTTTGATTTCTCCGTCTGTCTAGAGAGTGAGTTTCTCGAGAGTATTGGGGCCACATTTTACATGGTTTCTGCCACCTTCAGAAAGGACATGATTGATTGACTGGAGTTATTAAACGTCTTTGCTTAGGTCTGGAAGGTTAGGCATTTCAGTGTTTCTAGTTCCCTTTGAACTTCAGGGCTGGATTCCTAAGGACCTGAGCATTTGAATGGGTTTGTGCACACACGGAATGCTTGAATATTGAAGGCTATACACTTAAAGTGCCACCCACTCCCAAGAATAAATGCAACACCATTAAATAACCTCTGTCTTTTTTCTTTCAAGGTGAAACAAAACAAAACAAAACAAACAAACAAAAAAAAGCCTTAATGGAGATCTAGGAGGTGGAGAGTGGGTGGAGGAATTAAGAGTTAGGGGAGTGGAAATTTGGCACCATCTGCAAAGCGTTTGGGCAACTCAGCTTTCCACTTCTGAGAGGTTGCCATGCATTGTCATGAGTATTACTTATAATCAAGTTACACTGGTGAAAGGCTGAGTCTTTCCAACATGTGGAACTCATTTACTTGCCTTTTTCCCCTCTTACTCTCTTTGAAAGCCAAAACAACAACAAATAACAACAAAAATCCAGTCACCCTTCAGAAGTTTTATTGTATTTAGGGGGAAGTGTTTCCGGCTTGTTTTGCCTGTCTTTGTTCTCCGGGTTCATATTTACTCACCCGCTCTTCTGGTTTTGAATGCTCCAACAGGAAATCAAGTGATCAAGACCAGGAATTTTGCTTGCTGACATTCTTGCTTTAGATTTTCCCTGCTAAATCAGACTACAGGCTGTTCCTTTCCCCCTGTAATTTCTTTTGAGGGATTGAGTGGACCAAAACAGGCAGCTCTTTGTAAAGGTGACACTTGTCACTGACTTGTGACTCTCCCACATGCTTTTTACTATTGAGAGCTCATGTTGGTTTGTAGGGTGTTAAGTTAAATAGCATCAGACTGAGGAATTCATAATTTTGAGTTCTTTTGCGAACTTGAAGTATGTAAGCGTCTGTGTGTGTATATATTCAGACCCCAAAGAAGACAAGGAAGGAAAAACTGGGATGAGGGGGGAAGGCTTTGTTAATAGATTGTTGGGAGAAGAGCAATAATTTGTAACCTGACAGACACCTTTCTCCTTTTTAAAAAAAAATTTTTTTAAATTTTTGTGGACTGGTTGACTAACCAACCAGAATAATGATCTGAATGACTTAAGGCCTAGATTAAAGGGTAAGCAAATGCTTACTCATTCTCACTAGATACAATGCACTGTGCTAAGAAATCGTGGCATGGACCAATTATCAAAAATTTACCACAAAGTTAGAACCATTAATCCAAAAGAGTGGAAGAGCATTAAGTAAAATGTAAATAGTTCTTACTGAGTAGTCAGACAAATGGATTTTTTTGTACCTCCAACTGTCATAGAATTCCTATCATTCAGAAACTGTTCTTAATAGTTATCCTATTATTACTTTATTGTTAACCTATCAAGACTGTTTGAATAACTATCATGTTAGAGTGTGAAATACATTATAATGTTTTTACTGAAACCTTTTCTTTCTCTCTTTTTTTTTTTGGAGACTGAGAGCGAGTGAGAGGGGCAGAGAGAGAGGTCGCAGTGGGGGTAGGGGGAATCCCAGGCAGGCTTCACACTCAGCACAGAGCCAGGTGCAGAGCTCAATCCTATGACCCTGGGATCATGACCTGAGCCTAAATCAAGAGCCAGACGCTCCACCGACTGAGCCACCCAGGCGCCCTTAGTGCAGTCTATTGAAATGCCTTTTCATATTCATGAGGTTAAGTGAGTTAATACATGGGGAAACTACTTAGTGCCAGACAGATAGTAAGCAATAGCTATTATATTTTTTTACATACAACCTTAAAATAAGGAAGTTTGTTGCACCAGGAAATGGGTACCCAGGGAACCATATGCACAGGGTCATCTATCATGTATGGATTAATTTTGTTTGAAATTCCCAGTCCACGCCTCTTCCTCTGCCATGCTTTTCAGTTCCTAAGCATTGCCCTTTGTCATGAAATAGGAATAGCCCTGTTTCTTCCAAGTCCCTATGGTGTCCAAGATCTGATTTTTATGGTGAGGATCAAGCATAAGCCCTTGCATTTATGTTTTTTCCAGAGAAAGCTCTCAGGTTGGTGATCTAGTTTTTGGTAGAGCTGAGTTAGTTGTAACTGAATGTATGCCCCTTTTCATGAGTGTGGTGACTCTGAAAAATGTTGGTCCTTCTCCATTATAAAGGAAACGTGCTCCATTTTGAAATGGGAGTGGGATGGGGGAGGAAAGAGGGTATAGAGGGTATATTCTAGATTCATTAGTCACAGGGAAGCCCTATTCCTATTTTGGGCACTTTCTAGATTTTGCATAAGTTTTCTCTCTCAAGATGGTATTTACCTGGGGGCACCTGGGTGGCTCAGTTGGTTGAGGGGCCAACTTTGGTGCAGGTCATGGTCTCACGATTCATGAATTCGAGCCCTGCAACGGGCTCACTGCTTTCAGTACAGAGCCTGCTTTGGACCCTCTATCCCCTTGCCTCTCTGCCCCTCCCCTGCTTGCTCACTCTCTCTCTCTCTGTCTCTCTCTCAAAAATAAATTTTGTTTTAAAAAAAAATGGTATTTACCTAGAAGACAACACATAAACTTTAGGGTAAGGCAAATTTTACATCTAGACTTGACCACTTACTTAGTAATGTTCAATTTTGGACAAGTTAAGTGTCATAGAATCTCAGTTTCCTCATCCGTAAAATGAGTACACAGTAACTGCTGTGAAGGGTTGTTGTGAGTATTAAATGAAATATGTAGTAAAGCACCTGAATCCATTCTGGGCCCTTGATAATATATATGACAACATAATTACATGTAATGTACCCCCACTCCCAACACACATGTAATTAAAACAATACTAGTATATTTAAAAACATTTTTTAATGTTTATTTTTGAGAGAGACAGAGACAGAGTGTGAGGAGGGGAGGGCAGAGAAAGAGGGCAAACACACAACCTGAAGTAGGCTCCAGGCTCCAAGCTGGCTGCATAGAGCCCAATACAGGGCTCGAACTCCCAAACCATGAGATCATGACCTGAGCCGAAGTTGGATGCTCAAGCTGACTAAGCCAGCCAGGTGCCCTTAGGTTATTTTTTATTGTGCTTTTTAGTGGAAACCTTTTCAGTACTCCTGGCAAACTATTTTCTTGAGTTACCTGTATCCAGAATGAATAAGCTTAGAGATTTGAGAAAATGATGAAGATTTGTCGTACCAGATTCATGACCTCCGATTGCAGAATGATGAGCCCCCACAGATAAGGTCATTTTTCTGGACCTTCCATTTGTTTAACAATGTGAGGCTAAATAGTCCAGGAAAAATCAAACGATGTCTAATCTGGGCAGGAGGGATCCCTTAAAAACATGGTGAAAGACTATGCATGAGGTATGCCTAGGGGAAAACAAAGTCATGGATGTTTTTTGGTTTTTGGGTGTTTTTTTTTTCCTGAAACACTTAAGTTAGGTTGCCATTAATTCCCTGCCCAGAGATTGTTGGAGTTTGTTGTAATGACAGAACTTTGTCTTTTAATGACTAATGTTGGTCAGCTTCTTGAGATAATGGTGGTAATCTATATTTTCCTCCCCTTTGGCCACAATTCCTAGAATCCTAGGAGGAGATCCAGAGCTGAATGAAGTTATTAGTGAACTGTCAGCCAAATTGGCTTGCAGCAGAGACCTGTAGACATTAAGAGAATAAGCCTGTGAATAAAAACTCACTGCTGCATTTTCTCAGCAAAGATCGGGGAGGGGAGACCCATTAGGCTCGTAAAGGTATTCATTTCTTCCCTCTGCTGTTGTGCTATACCACTCATTTAAATACCTAGTTAAGACTTGGCAGAGCTGCTCGAGGCGTGAAGGTGGAGCCAGCTGTCTGGACTGACCATCTTATTGAACACTCATGGAATTGTTTCTGTTCCAGCAAAGCGGCTTCTCTTGCCATCTGGTAAGCAGGCTCAATTAAATACCTTTGGGACAGAAGGAGGTGTCAGAGAGGAGTAGGTGGAGTGGGGACAGAAGGACTAAGGTGCAACCCTTAAGAGGTGGGGGGGAGTGGCTACACACTACGTGTGCACATGTATGCACGCACCCACCCACCCACTCATCCCTCTTGCCAAAGACGTAGGGGGAATTCTCTTCAATTGTTACATGACTTGTTAATTTCTAACTTCATGAGTTGAACCTCGTCTTCGGGGGGAGGAGGAGGAAGGCAGTGCTTAGGAAATAAAAGAACAGAATATGCAAAGAGGAGATTTGATTACATTGTGTTGTAAGTTTAGAGTATCCAGGATGGATGAAACTCCGATAAAGACACCTTTATTTTTTTCTTGCTGAAAATTCAAGTTAGTACAGTGCCCCTGGATGGGAAGACTCAAGAACTGAGTAATGTTATATACTTAGAATATGAGGGAGCAATTAATGTGTAGCCTCAGGGAAGGTTCAGGAGACCTTCTCTGTGAATTGCTAGGTGACTCCAGTTGGTACACTCCCAATTTCATCTGGATTACAGATTGGGTGTAGGTTGTTGAGTATTTATAGTATTCCATCCAGTTAATAGATTCTTTTCCTCTTTTAAAATGCATAAATAATTTTGAAAACCTAGGAAAACGTTTGACTAGGGTTATTTTAAAGAGACTGTCTAGAATGTATGTTTAATGTATACTTAAATTCATTGAAGTATAACATACATACAGCAAAGCGCTCAGAGGTGCCTGATGAATTCTCATAAAAGTGACACATCCTGATAACCAGGACCCAGGTCAAGAAATGGAATATGGCAGCATCCAAGAAGCCACCTTGGTACCCTGTTCTGCTCATTCTCCCACAAAGGGTAACCACCCTCCTGACTTCTGACAAGATAGATGGGGTTTGCTTGGTTTTAGATTTGCTGTTAATGGAATTACACACTTTGCATTCTAGTGTTTGGCTGCTTTCACTCAATATTATGTTTGTGACTATCATCATGTTGACATAGGTTGCAATTGTGTGTTCTCTGCCATTGCTGAACATTTCAGAGTGTGAACACCCCGCAGTTTGTTCTAGTGCTGATAAGCATGTGGATATTGTCCAGGTTGGAGCTGTCGTGAGTAGTGCTGCAATGACCATTCTCCTGCTTCTCTTTTTTTTTTTTAATTTTTTTTAAATTTTCATTTATTTCTAGGAGAGAGAGAGAGAGAGAGACAGCATGAGCAGGGGAGGGTCAGAGAGAGAGGGAGACACACACTCTGAAATAGGCTCCAGGCTCTGAGCTGGCAGTCAGCACAGAGCCCGACGCGGGGCTCGAACCCACAAACTGCAAGATCATGACCTAAGCGAAAGCCGGACACTTAACTGACTAAGCCACCCAGGCGCCCCTCCTGCTTCTCTTTTGATAAATATGTGAACACATTTCTGCTCAGTGTATACCAAAGACAGGAAATGCTGGGTCATAGGATATGCATATAATTAAGTCCGGAAGATACTGCTAACTTCCCAAAGTGTGTGTTAATGAGAGAAAGGTCATTTTGTAAAGAGTATTCTGTTCTCATGAGCATAAAAATGAAGTACCTTGTTTTCTTTTGATTGTGGAAGTCAATTTAATTGATCAGGAGGATTCAGCAAAATATTTTTACTTAAAATAACTTTTTAAAACCCTTACTCATTTTAATGATCTTTTCACTATACAGTAAAACCTATTTTTACTTACAGCCCCTGAGAATGGGAACCGGCAGACAGAGGCAGGTAGCGTCTTTGCCTCTCCTTCCAGGGACTTGTAGGCAGAGGAGAGTTCCTTCGGATTCCCTCCAGGTTGTGCTCAAATTAAGAGCTCAAATTTCTAGAATTCCTTTCATTCTCCAGGGAATTGGGAGATGCCTTGGGAACAGAGTGCAGAATGTCCACCCTGCCCAGCCATACCCTAACCCTGTTACGGTGAGCAGATCATCCAAGAGCACCAGGCAATCTGACCTTTTAGGGTTGCTCACCATCTTCATGTTTTAGGACAACGTCTTCATTTTCATTTCTCAAGTCCCTCTAATAATCAAGAAACTCTTCACACTGAGGTCACCAAAATGTCAGCTAGGTATGTCATTTGGAATTCCTGACTCTCAAATTAAAAATGATCACCCCCCCACCTTCCCCCGTCCCCAACTTTGTATTCTCTTCCTTCTACAGCTTCATGTAGTGGGGGGTGGGGGGGGAACCTTTGGCTGGGACTCTTAATTATTCCAGGCATTGGTTATATATATATATAGACTTCAGATAATCGGATAAATATATTGTTATTCTAGCATATTATATCCTGCTTAAAATGGTAGGAAAAAATCCCCAAACTCATATTTTTTCCACATGCAGGTGTTAGAATTCCTAGATTATCCTGAAGAAAAGGTGATGTGAACAAATTTCATAGCTTTGCTAAAATCAATGCTTGTTTTTAACACAAGACCTAGGTACAGTCCTCAGCACTGGATTTTTTTTTTCTTAACCCTGTGATACATTCCCCCCCTTCGATACATGTTTGAGCTGTAGCTTTCAATCTGTAAAATTGGTTTCACATCCTTGCCTTGCCTGCCACATAGGGTTACTGTGGGGATCAAATGTGATCATTTATGTGAAATTGTAAACTATAAAAGAACTAAGCCTAAGCCTTTGAGAGCTTGGCTTAGCAGGCCCTGTATTTTAAGCTAGACCTTGACCTACAGAGTAGTGAAAACTCATTCTGTACCTTGAGATCTTGTGCGCACGCACACACACACACACACACACACACACACACGCACGCACACGTCTAAACTTTTAACCTTGCACCAGACATGGCTGGCTGCCCTTTTGAATCGTGAGTTAGGTCCTCCTGGCCTCTAACACCCCTCCCCTGCATGGGGGAGGTGAGGGGCAAAAATTTTTGGCTTTGGAGATAGCCCCAAACTATTACCTTGCAGGTAATTTCACTTTCTGGAGTGGTTACAGGGTTGTATAAAGTAGGTAGTCTACAGAATTACTGCTGTTCATATCTAAAACTTCTTTCTTTTTAACTTTTATCTACCCAGTGGGTAAAATCCCCCATTTAAGTGCAGAGAATATAAAAATGCTTATATGGCATGAAAAGATCTGCACAAAAGTATTGGCAATCATTATTGATAATTGTTAAAATGATAAATGAGTAAAACAAAGACCAAAACACAGCCTTGTGAACACTTCCTGACATATATGCCTTTTTACAAGTGAGGAATTCACTTTTACTTTAATGACAACAATGAAAGGATGTGGTATTATTCTTCATTAGGTTTGGCCCTTGGTGGGCGATGACTTGAGCAAGGTGGACCTGGTGTGCTTCCCGGGGCTGTCTCATGCGTTGTTCCATCGGTCACTTTTTGGGCGGGGGGTACCTTCCAGAATAGGCCAGATGATGTATCAACTGGAAGATTGTGGCCAGAAGTGAAATAAGAAAACTGACGACCCTCATCAAGGTCCGGAGACACAACGTGAATTGTGTTAATTTTTAGTCAGTGTTCTCATGGTGCTGGGTAGGCTTTGAAAATTAAATTGCATAAAAATATGGAAGATGGTATGGGAAAGTAGATGGCAGTGACACAGACTCAGCTTCTAAAAATGCAATAATCTGTTAAACTAATAATTTCTGTTAGAATCAGAAAACAGAGAATTTAAGGTTGTAGGAATGAGGTTTACAGGTTTCTAATCTCTTTCCCCAAACGGGATCTGTTTTAGAATTCAGAATCGTGATGCCCATTCATGATAAAACACCGCCAGTGAGGTCTCGAACAGAACCCAGTAATCAGGTGCATTAATATATCTGCATCAAAATTAATGAACATTCACACTAAGAGGCTTAATAAAGACTAAGTACCCATCAGTTGGGGTTAGGATTAACTGCCAAATAAATTCAGGTCATGTCATATTTTGCTAACAAAGGTGTCATGAGAAGCTTCTGATTTTTAGAGCCTTTTGAATTATGGAACCACATGTAAGAGACTGTTGATCTGCATTACGTTTGGGTATCAGCTCCTGACAGAAGTGTTTTTTTAATATATGTCAGGCAGCCATGTGGCAAATTGTAATGAGACCGTAGAGTTAGGAGCACCAGATCCCGAGTCACACTCCCTGGGTTCAAATTCCAGCCTTGCCCTGGGTAAGCTATTTAATGTCCCAGGGTATTAGTTTTTCATCTTTGGAGCTGAGGGAATTTTCTTATAGAGACTGAATAGAATGTGTACACAAGGTACAATATGTGCATTGCGTTAGACACTCAACAACCTGCTTATCTCCTCTGTATAATGGAGATAATAATAGTGCCCATCACAGAGGTGTTTTATGAGACTCAAATAAATAGATATAATATGCTTAGAACAGTGTCTGCCTATAGTAAGCATTCATTACCTAGTAGCCAATATCAGTATCCTTATCACTATGACTAAAAATCTGTAATTTTCCTATCAGTAGAGACATTTTCAGGGAAGAACCAGAAAAGAGACATCTGTTGAATGAATGAGTGGTGCCTGGTAAAATTATGATAATTCATAATTAGAATTTTCCAGACTGTAATTCCATCCCATTCTGTCACAATGCTTTCCCCCCCTCCCCCTCCCCACCTTCCCCAGCATCTTGTCTTTCCTCATTTGCACAGCACTTGGTAAACTTGGCACTTGTCTTCCTCACCACAACCATGTGGGGTGTGTTAGGCTCTCTGGGAAGTTGTCCCAGATGCTGATAAACCCTTGGCCATAGGATAGAAGGGAAAAAGAGAAATTTTGGCTGACATCCCCAGGTCTGACTCCTTACTCTTCTGGAGAGTTCAGTGGTATCTTTCTAGTTTTAGGATAAATGAGGGGCCCACCGCTCTTTTTTTTTTTTTTTTTTTTTTTTTTTGCATCTCTAACAGATACATCTCTTGGATTCTAATTGTAGTTTGTTATATATTAATCTCTAGTGTTTGTTCAGTAATGGGTAGGGTCTGGTAAAGTCCTAAGTCTGCAGAGATGTTTTAAATGCAGGCCACGTATGGAGGGGGTGGGTGCTAGCTAGGCAGGGAGCAGTGCAAGAGCGTATGTGCTTCTGTGTCATAGTTTGGACTGATGTCTTGGCATGGCTGTCCCATTTCTTGGCATGTAAGAACTGGATCTTAATAGGACTTGCCAAATGTGTACAGCCTTATGTTACCCTCCCAAGAGGGTGCTTGGGTAATGAAGGTGGTAGATAATATTGGGTAGGTACTCGTGGGACCAGGGACATGAGAAGATATAGAAAGAATCCCTTTTAAAGAGCTTTATTGCATTAGAGTTTAGTGTCTGTAAACAATTACAGCATTCATGGAGTGCAGGATTCAAATGAGAAACACAACTTTGTCAGATTATACCACTTGGATAAAATGGCATGGGCTCCGGAAATCTATAATTAAATGTATTTTTGAAAATGAAAAATACAGTGTAACATCTGGCTTATTTCACTCCAGAAGCGCCCGGGTATTGCTCATGTAAGTGTGATTGACTTTGGTTGATACTTGGATTTCTTTGTGTAAAAATCACTTTTTAATTAAATTTTTTCTTTGATTCTGTTTTGTGTTGTAAACAAGTTATTCACATGCACACACACTCATTAGAAAATGGCTGTGTTTAATGTGGAATTTAAGAAACAAAACAGATGAACATAGAGGGAGGGAAGAAAAAAGATGATAGGGAGGCAAACCATTAGAGATTCTTAAATACAGAGAACAAATCGAGGGTTGATGGAGGGAGATGGGGGGGAGGGGCATTAAGGAGGGCGCTTGCTGGGATGAACACTGGGTGTTCTAAGTAAGTGTTGAATCACTAAATTCTACTCCTGAAACCGTTATTACACTATATGTTAACTAACTTGGATTTAAATAAAATTAAAAAAAAAAAATGGCTGTTTTTAGAAAAACTAATGTTTGTTCATTTTCTTTCTGTTGCAGCGGATATTCAACTCCTTTGTTTACACTGAGAAAATCTCAAATGGGGAAAGTGAAGTACAGCAGGTAAGAGGTTACTTAGCACTGGACAATCTCTTTGTCTTGCTTCTGGACATGGCTTCAGTGCTCTCTGCAGGCCATTTCCATGGAGGTTCCTCCTATTCTCCGTGTGATTTCATAGACCTCTTTTAAACATAACGGTGCCAACCTTACACTTGCATTTCTTACAGGCAGTTGAAAAAATGGTTCTGGGGATGGTGTTTGCTATTTGGGTTATACTTTGGAAATGTTATTTAATTTGTTTTCATTGTTTTGGAGCTCCTGGGTGGCTCAGTCAGTTAAGCATTCGACTTTGGCTCAGGTCATGATCTCACGGTTTGTGGGTTCAAGCCCCGCATCGGGCTCTGTGCTGATACCTCAGAGCCTGGAGCCTGCTTCAGATTCTATGTCTCCCTCTCTCTCTGCCCTTCCCCGGTCGTTGCTCGTGCTCTCTCTCTCTCCTCCCTCTTCCCCCTCTCTTTCAAAATTAAACATTAAAAATTAAAAAAAAAAATCATGGGGCACCTGGGTGGCTCCATTGGTTGGGCATCTGACTTTGACTCAGGTCATGATCTTGTGGTTTGTGAGTTTGAGCCCTGTGTTAGCCTCTTTGCTGACCACTCAGAGCCTGGAGCCTGCTTCGAATTCTGTGTGTGTGTGTGTGTGTGTGTGTGTGTGTGTGTGTGTGTGTGTGTGTGTCTCTGCCTGCCCCTCCCCTGCTCATGCTCGGTCTCTCTCAAAAATCATCATTAAAATTTTTTTTAAAAATTTGTTTTCATTGTTTTGAAAATTCCTGAACTACTCAGATTTAGAAATATTAGAAATTATTTCATCTGCTATAGGAAGACGTGTCCAGGCTCTGGAATCACACCAATACCCCAGGTCAAATTCTGGTTTTCTTACTGATTCCATGACCCCCCTCCCTCCCCTGTAAGTAATTTAGCCTTTTTGATCTACAGTTTCTCGGCCTTACTTAGGGGAATACAGTATCTGCTTTATGAGCTAATGAGAATTAAGTGAAGTAATGTCAAGTGACTGGAGAATAAATGAAACCTTTTCTGTGGAAGATTCTGGCATAGATGCAGCTCAGTGGATATTGGCCTCTTTTGTTCTTTATTTTTCTTTCCTCCTCTTGTATTTCTTCCTTTGCTTCTTTCCTTCCATCTCGTTTCAATGCTGCATGGGGTCAAAAAGTTCTGAGGCCAGATTCTGTTTACTTTATTTATAGCTGCCTTCAAATGGACTGCTTTGTAAATTGAAACATAGCGTCAGTGAACTTGGTCATAAATAATTGATCTGTGCTTGAAAAGAAGGCTGGTAAAAAGGGATTCTGGGTTTTAATTTCAGCTAATTCACCAACTTCATTGCACTACACGACCGTCAACTGGTAATTTGAAGCAAGGTTGGAAACTTAAGTAAAAAACAGGACCAAGCTAGAAACCCAAGTGTAGCAGAGTGCTTCCACAGACTAAAAAGATAACGATAGTAAAACACACAGTAATTCAAATTCTCTGAGATGCTGCCTTTATTTTCTTCATGGAAAGCAGCCTGACTTGATCTGAACTTTAGAAGTGCCAAGCAAGAGGAAAAAGCTTTGTGTCATTAGAGAGAACTTATTTATGGGATAGTTATTTATTTATAACTATGTGGTTTAATCTTGAAGTTCAGCATTTCCTGTGTATAGACCTTAAAATGTTTTATTGGTTTCTGCAGGTTAAATTTAGAGGATATAAGCACTTCTGTAGGTACTCTTTTTCTTAGTGTTAGATATTTTTAAAAACTAATGACCCTACATTACAGTGAATATGATGTGGTTTGCTGTATCAGGTCTTAGCTTTATCATTCCGGCCTTATTTTTATTCCAGCAAACTGAAAAGTGCTTTTAGGGTCATCACATTGAAAAGGGTTTTTATGAGGGCAAGATTTCTACACTAAGCATGTCTGAGGAAAATTTTGGGGAGGCCAAAGGCTACTTGATAACAGTTTAAAGAAACTGACCCAGGGATCTCAATTTTGCTGCTTTCCTTGAAGTAACAGATACACGTCCTTCCGTGAGACTTACTCTGTTTTCAAACGTGAGAGTTTTGTTTTCCTGGACTGATGTCATTGCTTTATTTATCCAGCTGTAGAACAAATTTGGAAGCCTTTAATAATTTTTTAAAATTATAGCAACTGATTGAGCACTTAATGGAACACTGATGCTTATCACATTGATTTTTTTCCCCCCTAAATAACCTTGAAGGAAAGCTATCCTTATTACAGATGAGCAAACTGCAGCTCTAAGAGATAAGTTACTTGTAGTCAGGAGACAGTTAAATCAGAGAGCTAGTTTTCAAAATAAGTTTGACACAAAGTTATATATTCTGTATTTTTAAGAGTTTATTTTTAAAATTTCTATTTTCAGGGGCACCTTTGTGACTCAGTTGGTTAAGCATCTTGACTCTTGATTTTTGGCTCAGGTCATGATCTTACCATTTGTAGGTTTAAGCCCCACATCAAACTCCATGCTGACAGTGCGGAGCCTGCTAGGGATTCTTTTTCTTTCTCTTTCTCTCTCTCTCTCTTTCTCTCTCTCTCTCAAAATAAGTAAATAAAAACGTTTAAAACAAATAAATAAATTTAAAATTTGTATTTTCAGTTCAAAACAGGAGTCTCTGCTAAATTTTTCTTTGTATCTGAGTAATTGAAATGAAGAATTCCCGCATAGTTCTGTGTCTTCTCTGATTGTCAAAAAGTTCTCTTTTATGTTGACCCACAACATACTTTTAACTTTTCTCTAGTCTCTCCCGTCTGCCCTCTGGAAGAACCCTGAACAAATAGATCTGCCTATTTTGCATCCAGTATTTGGAGATAATTATCATGTCATTATTGTTATAAGAAAATCGTAACTGCTTATAAGATTTGTTTGATAAGCCAAAAACAGGCTAGTTATTCAAAGTAGATTACTGACTTCTGTACTTCTTTTTTAGCTCGTAGTCTTTAGCGAACCACTTCTTAATGCATGTTTTGATATATTTTGTAGGTTTTTGAATCCCGACTTGAGTTTGCTATCCATCATTCCCCCATTGGGGTAATGAAAACTTGAGCCTCATGGGTTCTTACCTCCCTACCTTACTAATCAGCTCTTACTGAGAGTTGGATCTGACTTGTGCATACTATATAAGTTGGCAGTAAATCTAATGTGTTGTTAATATCTTCTGGTTAGGGGAGCAAAGTAATTAAAACTAATAAAAAATATTTTGTGATTCTTGACTCCTACACAAAACTCTCTATGGTATAGACTTTGCTTTGAGTTTTCTAATTATTTCTTTTAAATTAACCTTCAGAGTGTGGCTCTAAATGCCTAACAATGTGTTTTAAATCTTTAATTAGTTCAGTATCTGTAGTGTTACTGCCAAAAATCTATGGCAACAGCCTCAGGAAAATAAAAATCCCATGCACACATTCTTACAGGGAGCATTTCCCATAGACACCATTTTTTTTTTAACCGTTGAAAAATGAAGTCGTATGAGCACATAAAGGCATTATATGAAATTGAACCTGAATCAAGAAAAAGAAATTTTTGATCATCTGCCCCAAAGGGAGCAAAAACGGTCCACAAAACAAAAAGCAGTGAAGAAGAAACAAAAGAGAAAGAGCCTCCTGGAGCATATTCCATTGGCTCACTAAAGAAGTCACAGGCACCTTGGACATGTTTCAAGAGTTTGGTCTAACTTTTTCTTCAGTGCTCTGGTAATTTTTTACATTAATCATTTATTTAATAAAATAGCAAGCATAGTTCATAATGTTGTATTTCATAAACTATTGATGTCACTGGCTGATTTTAGAACACCTCAGAATTCTTTGGGGATGGACAAGATAAGATCATGGTAAGAGCAACACTTCTGTGTGAGATGGGACCTGACCTTGGGCCAAGGGCTTGCCTCTAGCAGCACTCCTTTCTTACACTGTATCCATTTGTTAACTCTTGAGGATCTTCTTCTTCAGCATAAAAACCTGATCTTCTCCTGTCTTAAACAGAAACAAAAACCCTTGACCTCACTTCCCTCTCCAAATAATGCACCATTTTTTTCTTTCCCTTTGAAGCACAAAGCATCAAAGAGGTGTCTATATACTCCCTAAATCCAGTTCTTCCATTCTAACTGACACCTTCTCTGGCCCTACCAGTCCCATAAAACTGCTCTCTTCAAGGTCACCAGTGATGGCAACTTTGCTAAATCCAGGGTCCTTATTATATTTGATGAACATTGGTACTTAAGAAGTCATCCTTTGCATTGTATTGATAACTTACACACTTGCCTGCAGGATCCCGCACTTGCCTTCTTGCTGTTTCTTGACATATTCCTGCATTAGGGCTTTGCTGTTCAGACTTATGTCCTCAAGGGCCTTGGTCTGCTTCAGGTATATCTTCCTCAGACGTCACTTGCTGAAAGAGATGCCCACCATATTTAAAAATGCAGCCCACTCTGCCTGCCAGACTTTTGATTTTCCTTTACTTGGGTTCTACTCCTCCCCCCTCCCACTGCACCCCTTTATTACTTATCACTGTGGTTTTAGGGTACTGGCTTTGTAAAACTAGTTTGTAAACATCCCCCCTCCTTTACTTTTGTAAAGAGTGTAGCATTGGTAGTATTCCTTCCTTTGATGTTTGGTAGAACACACCCAGAATACCATCTGGGCTTGGAGCACTCTTCGTGGGCAGGTTTTTGATCATCAGTTTCTTTAATAGCTATAGATCCTTGGGTTTTGTGAGTGGGACTTAGGGAGGAGGTTTGGTGTTGTTGTGTTTTTTTTTTTTTTCCTTTTCAGATTTTCTGTCTCTTGTATCAATTTTAGCAACTGGATTTTTTTCAAGAAATTTGTCTTTTTCAACCCAGTTGTCAAATTTGTTGGCATAAAAGTATCTATAATATTGTCTTGTCCTTTTAATATCTGAAGGCTAAAAGAACATGAAGAAAAATCAGTAAAAAATACTGGTTCTTTGAAAAAAATCTCCATTGAATGGATAAATTAGACCAACAGAGAATGAGAGAGAGAATGAATGGCAAAGCAAATTGGTGATGACCAAGTTTTTCAAACTTGAACTTGGCATCATTAATCTTCTTCGTTTTCTATTTCACAGATTTGAGCTCTTTATTATTTCCTTCCTTGCGCTGGTTAATTTTGGTCTTTGTCTTCTTAAATTGGAATTTCAGGGCATTGGTTTTTATACCTTTCTTCTTTTCAAATAGAGCCTTTTAACACTATAGACTTTCCTCTGAGCACTGCTTTTGTTACATCCCACAAAGTTTGATATCATGGTTTCATTATTGAGTTTTTAAATATTTTCTAATTTCTTCTTGGACCCATGGATTACTTTACCATGTGTTGTCCAACTTACAAAATATTTGGGGTTTTCTTAGCTATCTTAACTGTTACTAATTTCTTTTAATAGTTTGTCAAGTTGGTTTCCATATAACACCCAGTGCTCATCCCAACAAGTGCCCTCCTCCATGCCCATCACCCCCATTTCCCTCTCTGCCACCCCTATCAGCCCTCAGTTTGTTCTCAGTATTCAAGAGTCTCTCCTGGTTTGCCTCCCTCCCTCTCCCCAAGTCTTTTTCCCCTTCTTCTCCCCCATGGTCCTCCATTAAGTTCCTCCTAATCCTCCTATATGTGCAAACATATGGTATCTGTCCTTCTCTGCCTGACTTATTAAGCTCAGCATAACACCCTCAAGTTCCATCCATGTTGCTACACATGGTCAGATTTCATTCTTTCTCATTGCCGTGTAGTATTCCACGGTTATTAATTTCTAATTTGGCATCATACAGAGAACATATTCTGTATGATTTTGATGCTTAATTTATGGAGACTTGAGTTTTATGGCCCAGCATATGATTTATTTTGGTAAATATACCATGTAAACTGGAAAAGAATGTGTATTCTGCAGTTGCTGTTACGTTCTTTATATACCCATTAGGTTAAACAGGTTGATAATTCAGATCATTTATGTTGGGGCTGATTTTTATTTTCTTTAATTCTGTCATTGCCAGGAGGATTGATTATAGTATCCGTATTGGTGGAGTTGTATATTTTCTCCTTTAATTCTTCCCATTTTGCCTTCTATGGTTTGGGGCTTCATTACTTGGCATATGCATTTAAAATTGTTTGGTCTTCCTGATGAGTTGTTGTTTTGACATTATGAAATGGCTGTTATTTATCTCTGGTTAACAATGTTCCTTCCTTGTGACCTCTTTAACCTGATATAGCCACTCCAGCCTTTCTGTGCTTACTGTTTGTACCGTGTCTTTTCACAAGCATCTACTTTCAGTGCCTCTATTGCTAATGTTGTGTCTTTTGTGAACAGAACATAGTTGAGGCATTTAAAAAAATTTTTTTTATTTTGAGGTGGGGAGAGGTAGAGAGAGAGGCTGACAGACAAAGAGAATATCCCAAACAGGCTCCATGCTATCGGCATAGACCCGATGGAGGGCTTGATTTCTCAAACCATAAGATCGTGACCTGAGCCGAAACCAAGAGTCGGAAACTTAACCAATTGAGCCACCCAGGCTCCCAGGAAATTTCTTTTTTATCTAACAACTTGTATTTTAATTGGGAGTGTTTAGTCAATGAACATTTAGTTAGATTGTTGAATTGGGTCAACTGTTTGATTTCTTTTTCGTTTTCTACTCTTTAAAGTTTTTATTTCAATTTCATATTAATCTATTTTAGGTTTTTTAAGCTATATTTCTCTAGGTATTTTTAAGCTTATGCTCCATAAATTCCAGTAAACATACTTACTATAGTCCTTCATGCTAGAGGTCTACCTATTGCAAACTTCACAAGAGAATGTTATATCTTTTGCTTTAAACTGTCCGATGGGCTTAATAGTTAAGAGAAAAATAAATCTTGTATACGTAACCATTTCCAGTAAGCTTCATTTCTTTCTAAACATAATCAACTGATAATAAGTTTGAGAACTTTGAGTATTGTGTTGTAATGAAGATTTTTCTGGTGACATTGTCTTAGTGTCTCATTATTCTTGTTCTCAGAAAATGTCTCTATTTGTCTTAGTCTTAAAATACATTTTTGCTTGAGACTGAATTCTAGACAGACAGGGTTTTTTGGTGGTGTTTTTTTCTTTAAATGTGCTAATGATGTTCCACTGTGTACCGGACTGCACTTCTGATGGGAAGTCAGTTAAAGTTGTTCTTGTATGTAATATCATTGCCCCACTCACATCCCCTAGCTGCTTTGACAATTTTTCCCTCTGTCTTTGGTTTTCAGCAATTTGATTATGACTGTCTAGACATAGTAGTCTTTATATTTATTTATCTTCCCTGATGTTTGTTGAGCTTTTGAACTTATAAATGTATGGTTTTCATCACTTTGGGAGACTTTTTGATCATTGTTTCTTCAAATATTTTTTCTGCCTCATTCTCTTTTCTCCTGCTGGGACTCTGATTACATGGATCTTTTGATATTTTACTACAAGTTCTTGAGATAATGCCTCCTCCTCCTGCTTTTTAAAATTTTTTCTCCTCTGATTTTTAGATAATTTTTATTGACCCATCTTTAAGTTTACTCCAATTGTCTCCAATTTGTTGTTGAACTCCACAGTTTTTTTTTTTTAATATTTTCTTTTTTTTTTAATGTTTTATTTATTTCTAGGAGAGAGAGAGAGACAGCGTGAGCANCGACCAGAGCCAAAGTCAAATGCTCAGCCTACTGAGCCACCCAGATATCCCCACAGATAGATTTTTTAAAACTTCAGATGCCAGATTTTTAAACTCTACATTTTTTCATTTGTTAATTTTTGAGAGAGAGAGAGAGAGGGAGGCACAGAATCTGAAGCAGGCTCCAGATTCTGAGCCCTCAGCGCAGAGCCTGAGGCAGGACTCCACTCCCACAAACTGTGAGACCATGACTTGAGCTGAAGTCAGATGCTTAACTGATTGAGCCACGCAGGCGCCCCTCCATTTGTTTCTGTTTTAAGAAAGTCTGTTTTTTTTTCTGAGATTTTCTTTTCATTCATTGTAAGGATATTTTCCTTTGTATCTTTGAACATGTTTATTATAGCTGCTTTAGAATCCTGTCTGCTGGTTCTAATATCTGCAAATATTTGAACTTGATTTTTCTTGACTCTTTTGTCTTGAATATTGGTCACACTTTTCTTTCTTTTCTGATGTAAAAAAATTTGGATTGTATCCTGGAGACTTTGGAAGACTTTGGATCCTGTTATATTCCTGTGAGGACACTTGATTTTTTTTTTTTTATTTGTTTTAGCAGACAAGCAGGTTGATTGGACTCACACTGCTATTCTGTTATTTGTGTTTCAAAACATTTTAGCATTTAACATACATTCTGGTGGAAGTCTATAGTTTTTCTTATTTTTATGAATTGTTATTTGATACTGACAGTTTTACCTGAAAGATTAAAATTTTTTTTTTAGTTTTTCATTTATTTTGAGAGAGCGAGAAAGTGAGTGCACAAGTGGGTAAGGGTCAGAGAGAAGGGGAGACAGAATCACAAGCAGACTGCACCATCAGCACAAAGCCCAACGTGGGGCCCGAACCCATTAACCACGAGATCATGACCGTAGCCCAGACCAAGAGTCAGATGTTCAATCGACTACACCACCCAGGCATCCCTTACCTAAAACACTTAAAATCTGATATTTTATTTCACCATATGTAATTTATTGTTTGAATAAACAAGAAGCATATCAGTTTTATAAGAAATTGATGCTTAGCAGGTGATGGTACTCCAAATTATTCTTTTATCTGAATATAAACTCAGGGCGACAGTCGTGACGAATTTGGACTAAAGCATTAGATTAGAATCCATCTAAAAAGCAAGATCTAGATCATGCGCAAAATCACATCCCTTTATTCACAGGAGAAGAAAAATACTTTTCTCCTGTTTGTAGTAGGACAAACACAAAATGACTCTTCAAAGACATTATGAATAGAGGTGGTCAGTCTTAAAGAGATGGCACTTCAGGTACTAAAACATAAATAATCACTTCTAACTAGTGTACTGTTTTAGAATTTTAGAGTAGAAAAGGACCTCAGGGATGGTGGTATAAGGCCAGAAAGGTTAGGAAACTTTTCTTCCACTCTTTTTTGGATGAAGCTGCTTGAGATGGAAAGCTAAGGAGCCTTGCCTTTTGATTTGGAAAATTTGAGTTCTAAGCAGGTTCTGTGATTTACTATCTGTTTGATTTTTGACATGATCCTTAACCTTTCCGTGTCTACAGCAACTTTGTTTATAAAATGGGGGTAGCAGTCTGTCCTGCACAATTGTTTCAAAAGTTACATGGCTGGCACAGACTAGCCATTTCAGTATTTTCTCTTCTCTTTTCAGAATACTAAAGTGTGTGACATAAATATTATGAATAATAAAGAGTGTGAGTATGAGAGTACACTGATGGAAGATGTTATTCTTAGTGTGTTACTTAATCCTCTTAGGTAAGGCCTGTAATAAAAGATCTGTAACTTTTAGAAAGCAAATTTCTAGGAGAGCATAACCACTGATCCTGGAAGGGCCTAGTGGAAGCCTTAAATAGAAGCAATGCTAGTTGAGAAATGAGAGACCAGACAGTGGGTTTCTATGGGTTTTGCATTTGTATTACTTGCATATTTCTATTGCCAGAAACTCTCCACTGTAGGAAAATCTGATTATGTTGTTGAACTGTGCACTGAACCACGAGGAGAAAAGGGAAAGTGGTAGACAAGAAGAGGAGGGATGAAAGAGCTGAGCATTTGGGAATCTTCTCTTTGAATTCTGGCTCCCCAGGTCTGGTACTGGGGAGGCATTTCATGAATATTTGTTGAAGAAAGTGTCTAGAAGTTCTCTTGCACCTCATTAATCATATTTCCAGAAACTGGATTTGTTTTGGGGTTGCTTTGCCAAGTATAACCTCGTGTGGTAGTAGCCTGAAGGCTCTCATTTTGTTTGTAATTACCTAGTGAAGTATGTTCACGGCTCAGACTTGTCTAGAGTAGAGGAATCCTGGAGGTGGTATAGATGAATTCCATTCTTTCTTTGCCCTTCACCTTTCCCCCATCTGGCCCCAGGGGATTTATTTAGGCTGAGCCCTGGTTTAGTTCACCCACTTACCCAAATCTATACTTGGCTCTGTGTGTGTTGTAAGTGTTCGCTAAATTTTTGTTGAATGAGTGAACAGAAGGCACTACATTTGTAGGAAGGTAAAATAAAGGCTGAGAGCTAGTGAAGCCACACAGATGGGAATTTATAATGAATCAACCAAAGCCCAGAGCAAACAGATGATTGTTCTCTCAAACTAGAGTTCTAGCAAATTGAGCTGGTTGTTTAGGTTTCCTTGATTGGAAACCAATCTAGGTCTGTTTTAGCTCTTACTGTTCTTAGGCTGACTCTCCAAAGGAAAAGGCATTTTTATCTTAGAAACCGTCTTCCTGGGCTACATATGCATTGTTAATAAGATGGGATAGTGGTCTGTCATTTTGGAAGAATGGTATGAGAGAGGATGTGATAGTTGTGATATTTATGTGTGTATTTTTTAGTATACCTATGTATATTTTCTCATTTTATCCTCCTAATGACATTGTAAACAGTACGGGTATCATTATCCCATTTTCCATATGAGAAAACTGTATCAGAGATGTTTGTTAAAGTGGCAAAGACAAAAGTTTTCTAGTTTAGTGTCTTCTTTATATTGGCTATGATAACTGACATCATTTATTGAATATAATTAAGCACTACCCTTAAATTTTATCCAGCCGCATGATTTTTCTCCCCTACATCCTTCAGTCTTGGCTCAGTGTTCCTTCTCAGTGAGGCCCTCCTTGGTCATTCATTTATAAATTTATTTATATAAAATTTTGTAATGTTTATTTTTTGAGAGAGAGTGTGAGTGGGAGAGGGGCAGAGAGAGCTGGGGACAGAATCTGAAGCAGGCTGCAGCCTCTGAGCTGTCAGCACAGAGCCTGACGTGGGGCTCAAACTTCATGAACCATGAGATCACAGCCTGAGCTGAAGTTGGATACCTAACCAGCTGAGCCACCCAGGAGCCCCCATTTATAAATTAATTGTACCCCTCTTCTTACCTCTGTCTCTGTTTTATTTATCTCCTTATAATTTATCAGCTAGGACTTCTATATACATTTTTTTCTTTATTGTATATGTTTCCTAACAGAGTATAAACCCTTTGAGGGCAGAGCTAGTTCATTCCTTGATGTGGCCTCAGTACCAGGAAAAAGTATCTACATGTACTATATGGTAGGTATTCATAAATAATAGCTTCAGGGAATTAATAATCCTTGAAACCAGCTCTGTAGGGTTTACTGACCAGGAAAACTATGTGCAGGTAAATACCTTGTCCAAGGTCACCTAAGAGGTTAGAGAACTTGCTTTTGAATTCAAGTCAATTTAGATCCAGTGGTCTATATTTTCAAAATTTTATTCCCTAAGATAAGGGAAAAGTACTGTAGAGCCTGTTGTAGAATGTAAGAGATGAAGTCCTTATTTTCTCCATTTCTTTCTCTAGCAATTCACCCTACTTTTTTGATGTATTGGAGTTTAGTATGAAGTCGTATTTTTAAAAATGGTCTATCCTTTTTAAAAAGGAAAAGCTCTACAAATGATTAAACTACGTCATTCTGCTTTCCAAAAATAATCAGGCAAGGGTGAGTTTGAATTTGTTTTTAAAAAATGCAAAAATATTGTGATTAGGAGATGCTCCCTAAACTTTGAAGAGGTAAGAAAATAATAAATGCTTATATAGCAGAGAGAAAATTTTGTGCTACTTGTACCTTCTCTAAAGATAAACTCCTAAGTGCAGGGACCATGTCAGAATAATTGTGTAGTACTTTATAGATACTGAGAATGAATGGATAAACTAGAGTATGATCTTTTGAAGGGGAGATTCTGAGCATACCTCTGGTAAGTGGCAGGCAGTTAATGAAGTCAGCAAACATTTGTTGAGGACTTACTATATACTTGGCATTGTAGGAAGAGAAACAAAGAGCTTATCCCAAGGACATAGTTAAATCACAAGAGACATGTGTTCGTATATTTGGTGTATCTTGCTAATCTCTTGCAGGTGATGGCCTCAAGGACAGAAATGTCCTCTTTGGAAAGTATTTCCTGATTGTATTTATAAGAGACTGAACGGTGGTCTGAATAGATTATGAATCCCATCTAATGTGGCAGTACTTTGAGTTCAAATTATGTATTTTTAAAAAAGCAAATTATGTACTTTTTCTAGAATTCTAATGGGGGATGGGTCCAAGAATTGGTATGTACCTAGATTGTGTTACATTTGGGAAAAGGTTATGTGACATGACAGTTTGTGTTCTTTCCATAAATACTGCTTAATGTGCGTTATGTCATTAAATTTTTACTAAAACTTGATACAAATACAATTCCTCTTCCTGTTGTAGATTTGAGGAAATTGAGC
Organism: Crocuta crocuta; assembly: GCF_008692635.1. NCBI lineage: Eukaryota > Metazoa > Chordata > Mammalia > Carnivora > Hyaenidae > Crocuta > Crocuta crocuta. The sequence goes on from NW_027530365.1 coordinate 1,064,944, forward strand.
CTTATCTATTAAGTAATTTTCCCAAATCAATCTTGAATTAGGTGATCTGACCAGGATTTTAATCAAAGTGATCTGATGTTGCTTTTCATACTAATTCCACTGCTGGTTTTCTGTAGGTCTTCAATATTTTTAAAAGGAAGGTGGTTTATTCTTTCCCAAAAGTATTCCACATCAAGCAAAGTAAGAAAGGAATGTGTCTAAACATTGTAAGGATGATGATGAATGTTTAGCTGCTAAATGAGGAAAAGATTGAGTTAAATGCTCATTTGGTGCGGGGAAAACTATGAACAGGGGGCCTTCTGGATGGTTAGTGACAGTCCTTTTAACTCTAATAAATCACAAGGATGTAACTTGAGCCTCATGAAGAAGAGCATTATATTACTAATGGATCATCCTGCAGGAACATAAATAAGATATAAAAATAAATGAAGTCTTTGACTTCTCTTTTTCCCAAGTCATCATTATTCCATTATGAACATAACCCTAAGACAGTTGGTTATAATTTGTGATATGATGGAATTTCTATTCAGTTTTTGGCTTTTTGGGTTTTGTTTTGTTGGTGGTGTTTTACCATAAATGAGAATCCCCTAAATAATGCCTTTTAGCTAATGGAGTACATGAAAAACTGCAGCTGTTGGGCTAGCACTCAGGATTAGAGTCTAACAGGGAGCTTCCTTTCTGTTATGCATGAGTAGGACTTGGTTACCTCTTTGGCTTTCCCAGTGTAGAACTTGGTGGGTAAAGCTTTTGTCAGTGTAGCTTCCCTGGAGAATGTAGCAAGCCCTTCACTACCTCTCCAGACTCCTGGGTTTTCCCCCAGTATGAAGCTCTGACAATAATCAGGGGTACTTGGGGAACTGCTCAAAGAGCTTATTAGAGTAAAACAAGATGGCCCTGGAGAGACAAAGTGGCCTGATGACTACATATCTCAGTATTTAAAAAACAATTTGGAATTTGAACTATTTATCATGTTTACATTTTAAGGAAAATATGCAGCATATGTTCTGTATGCCTGTACATACTTGGAAGTTAAAATATGGTTGCATGCATGCATGAAAGGTTTAATTCCTGAACCAAATATAGACCAGTTGGCTTCAGGCATACGTACATTAGCCAATGTATGTGCCTGGTGTTGAGATAAGCTGAGATAATCCCGCTTACACACATACACACCTCGTGCATACACACACATTTTATATAATGTGCTTTCTTTGAACACCTAAAAATGTGGTACTGCTTATAGACATGAATTGTATTCTGTGCATATATTTATAGTTCATGTTTACATATGTACGTATACTTCTATCTCCGTGATAGAAAATGGAAATCCCCCCCCCCCCATTTATATTTAAGACTTAAAAATTCTAGTTATAGGTTTTTTGTTGCAGTTCTGGCAAAAACCCAGAAAAACCAATTTCCTGGTTCCCTTGATTCCCACACATTGTGTTGCCACTGGAGGAGAAGCAGCAAATGAAGGGGCAGGTACCCTCTCTCCTGCAGCAGAGGCCAGGAGGAGGTATGCAGGTGTGCAGGCAGCCACCGCTGGGGAGAATCATTGGTCTCCAGGAGCCAGGAGGGTGAAGCCTTTGGGGCAGGGTGGGGAAAGACGTGTTTGTCTTTCCCTGCCCCAGCTTTTCACCTAACCCTGCAAGCCATATATGTGCGAATGCCTTCTTTCAGTAAAGCAGAACCCCGAAAAGTCTGAGCCTGGGCTTTTTACTCAGACTTTCTTTTCTCTAACTAGAAGGGAGCGGACTGAGTGAAAGTCTTCCTTCTAGAAGCCAGGAAGACTTCATCATGAGGAATGTACATTGTACTAAAAATGGAAACAATTAAGCCCCTTATACACACATTTCCAGTATCTGTAGGTTGGATAGCACTCAGAAATGCTGGGGAGAAAAGTAGCAGCCAAGATTTCTCCGAAACCACCCAAAACTGCTGCTCCTACTAGAAAAATAAGCTCAAATCATCTGCACTGGCAGAATGCATGCACAGAAACTCCACTCAGTGTATTTGAAAACCTGGGGAGACTCTAAGAGCAGAGTCTGTCCACCTCATCCCTAACCTATTCCTTGGTGCAGTAGGAAATACTTGTGGTAATGACATGAAGGGATTCATTGCTGCTCATATCAAGAGCTTCTGAATTAGCTAAACGCTTTGAAAATCTGGACTGATGAAATAACACGTTGATAAATATGGAATCTTACCAAGAGCTACAGCTTTAATATTAGAAGACCGGTCAGGTCAAGATCATACTAAAATAGCTGGGTTCATGGGCATTCTCACTGGTTGTTACTTAAGCAGTCTTCTGTCCTTTTATACACTGCAAAGTGCATGCTGGTTCTTCTGCAAAGTCATGGAGAAGGGTCACTGTCACCTCGTCTTGACACCCACGTCAAGCACATGGGGGAAGGTGTTAGCAGTGAATCCTCTGCAAACAAACAGCCAGTGGAGAGCAGGCATGGCCTAATTGTTCTGTTTGCAATCCTCCCTGTCATCAGATAGGGGATGAGAAGACCTTCTCAAATCCAACTGTGAGTTTGAGAAAGATATCAGATGCAGCTTGGCAAGGGAACAGACAGAATAGTTCAGAGAAGGATCTAATAAAATTGTTGTGGTTGAGGCAAATATCCTCATTCCTCTGGTTAGGAACCCACATGGGAAACATTACTTTTTGTTGTTTCTAACAAGTCTTAATAGCATTTCCCGCTAGCATCTAGGATTTGCACCTCATGTAAGTGGTCTGTGTGAGTTTCGTGGCTGCTTCCTAATTAAAACAGCAACAACAAAAAAAAAACGTGCTTCTGTATCAGTAATTAGAGCTATATGCCCGCATTGCAAAGGCCACTAGATCTCAGAAGCTGTTCTGCCACTACTCCGGTGTCTGCAAACTAAAGCTGAAGGAACCTTTTCTCTATGTAGGTAAGTACGTTACGAGCTGGCTTCGCTGTTGGAAGGCAGGGCCCAGAGTGTGTGCTGTCCTTCCTAAGGTTATCACACCAGTCAAGACTCCAATGGTTATGGATATTCAAGGCTTGTTTTCAACAGCTGAAGAAATCAAATGTTTATAAGGCGCTTTTTCCCATCCTGTTATTTCTCCCCTCGGTTTTTTTTTTCTTTTTTCTTTTTGAAGAGAGAGAGAGAGAGAGAGACAGACAGCGTGAGCAGGGGAGGGTCAGAGAGAGAGGGAGTCACAGACTCTGAAACAGGCTCCAGGCTCTGAGCTGGCAGTCAGCACAGAGCCCGACGCAGGGCTCGAACCCACGAACCGCGAGATCATGACCTAAGCGAAAGTCGGACGCTTAACCGACTGAGCCACTCAGGCGCCCCTCTCCCCTCGGTTTTAAAGGAAATCTATGTTGTGGGAGTTGGTTACTTCACATCTGGAATACACCCTGCGTTCGGCTTCGTATTGCACTGACTTTTCTTGTAAGGGAGGACCTCCTACTTACTGTATTAAGCTCTACTGTCATTAGAATAGTTATTAATGAAGTCCGAAGCTGGCATGTTATATAGTCCACTGGAAAGAGAAGTCAAGTTAATATTAAGGAGGAAATAGAAACATCTTTTTTGTTTTTAATGCCTTTGTCTTTTTTTTTCTTCGTCTTTTTTTTTTTTTTTTTTTAATGCCTTTGTGTCTCAAGATTATCTTCCCAAGGTTTGGATTTACTAAGTTCTTGCCAGGTCAAGGGTAAGAAAGTGTTTAGTGGTAGCAGATTTTTGTTCCCCCGCCAGTGTCCTCTTTCCACTTCGTTGCTGAGCTAATTGACACTTGCTGGCAAGTGTTTGATCGATCTGCTCTCAACGGGCCCGTGAAGAAACCCTAAAACATTCTGGTCAGTTGGCCTGTTAACTGGAGGTTAGCTCAGGTTTTGGCTTTCATTTATACGGGAAAGACTTCCTGAGTCCCTGCTGCGCACCAGGCCCTCGCCCAGGTTGCGGGGTTGGTTGGAGGGGAGGTGGTGTTTGTATTGGGTGTGGGGAGAATTACACGGTCCCAGAGCCCTCCCAGCTGACCCCCAGGGGCTCTGGTGATGGTGGCCTCCTGTTAGCTGAAATGCTTCTAAGCTACACCTGGTGTTGATAAGTTACACACACATTTGTGCTCTAAATACAGGCTTTACAAAGAGTAAAGGGACTGGGTTTTCTTTCATTTTCCATGATTGAGCATGTCCTTCATAGGCCACCAGAGAATTCCCAAGTTCACAAACCCAAGATCTTTCTCCCCCTTTCTTCCCTGATTAACTTCCTGTGCAAACTTATCTCAAAAGTTATGAATTAAATATTAGAGGTTAGTCTCTGCTGTGGCTCCTGCTTCTCCCTCCTGCTCTCCATTTCTCAGCCTTCAATTTTTTCTAAGGTCAAGACTAGGCTGAACTTCTTGTTCCCTGTGAAGGAACGGAGCTGTAAACTTTGGAGGCCTGAGGACTTGCTTATTTTGGTTTAAAGGAATCTCAGCTCAGAGGCTCCTGTTACAGAATGAAGTGAGAAGAAGTGGGTTGAAACCTCCCCTTCCCATTGTTTCTTTTTTATGATCTAGTTGTTAAGGGCAGAGTGGGGTGAAAAACAGGGCAAGAGCCCATTGAGCCCTTGAGTTGATAACCTTGGCTTTCAGGAGTCTTGGGTGTGTGTTTCCATGACTCTCCTGAAATACCGAACACAAAGTGCTGCCCAAAGCAAACCCCATTATAACCTCTGAAGCAAACCTGCATTTTGCTTAGACAGAAGCTGCCACTCTCAACTGTTTCCCAGAGTTCAGCCTCCGGGTCTCTGGCATGTCAGCACTTGCCTTCTGTTTTTTCCATTGCGCTCCTCCCCAGCTCAGCCACAGGGGCCCCACCTCTCCCAGGATCAGGGTATGTGACCCTGGAGCCCAGACAGCCTTGCACATAAATCTTCCTGGTCCACCTGCAGTTCATCTGTCAGCGGCTGCCCTGCTTCTCCGCTGGATGTGCTATTCCCACACATCCGTCAGACAACCCTGAAGCCTCTGTGGGCCATTGGAAAGTCAGACTGGCCCTATTCCATCTATAGGTCTTCATCATCTATCTTGTCTTGTATCTTTGCCTGCCATGCCCAGGCTCTGCTCTACTGAGGGATTACAGGGAGCCCAAACCTAGTGGTCAGTGGGCAGCCACATCACAACCATGGCCACTGGCCATCAGAATCCATTCCATGAATTGGTGTTCTTGGTTCTCGGTAAGGCTTACTCCAGAGCAGCTGATATTACCCAGGAGACAGGTCAAGATAGGGAAGTAGACAGGCCCACAGTTTCTAATTGGCTTGAACCGGATATGAACACTATTAATAGGTTATCTGTCCTTTCCTAGAACTGGAAGCAGACTTTTCCGATATGGCAAATAATGGTGTATTGTAGGAGGGCAAATGAATACAGTAGCAAGTGAACCCTTTTGAGACTCTTCTAGATGCTCGGTACTACATTAAATAAAAAGGCATAGTATACTGTTCAAGAACATGGAGTTGGTTATTAGCTGAGTGACCTTGGACAGATTAATCTGTCAGCACCGTCTATTAAAAATAGCATATAGCAATTACTAAGAGCTGTTGCAAGAATCGAAAGACCTCACATCATGTTGCACTTTCAAAGTGCCCAGCACCTGGTCAGCAATCGATAAATGCTCGTTGTTATGCTACTGGTTTGTTGGGGGGAAAGCGAGATCCTTAACTAGGAAAAATGAACAATATAAGCAGGATATGAGGGGTCCAAATGCGTTAATTCAAGGCGATTTTGGAAAAGAAGGGCCTGAGGAGGATCCAAAGAGACAAAAATCAGGCTGGGACTGAAAGAATGAGTTTAATTTTATATGGGAAAGTTGATTTTTCTAGAGAACGGAGCTAAGGATTAGAAGAAATTGTCTCTGGTTTCTCTACTCACTCAGCGTGAGTACGGGGCACACCACTGAGCCTAGATTTCTTGACTGTAGAAGCCGGACAGGGAATATCTGGTCCGCCTACCTCCTAGGGTTGTTGGAAGGCACATGTAAGACGAGCCATATAAAAATGGCAAAAGACCAGAATAAAAGGCCTCATTAAGGCCTCATTAAGTTTAGAAAGAAGATCCTAGAATGATCCCGAGTTACCTCAGACTGTAATTATGTAACCTACAGGACACCGTGCTTTTAACGAGGCACTGACAGCCCTGGCAAGGTCATAGCCCAGTGTTAACACATCCGGTCAGACTCCTCATTCTTCAGGATTCTCCAGAGTACCTGAGTCAATACATAAAGCCCCCCAAACAGTAACAACTACAATAATGGTAAGTAACAATAGCAACGGTCCTTATTAGCTCTTATAGGCCGTTACTCTGCTGACTCCTTCACAGACCTTATCCCTTTTAGTTCTCAAACAATACCATGAAGCACCTGTTATTATTCCCAGTTGAGAGGTAATTAAGTTGAAGCTTAGAGAAATAATGCGCCTGGTTCCCTTTAGCTAGTTAGTGACAGAACTGGATTTAACTCAAATTTGACTCCAAAGCTTAAGCCCTTTGTGGCATTTTGCTGTTAATGTAAAGGGGGAGGAAAGTGCTCCCTCCTGGTGCCTCCGCTGCTGCCCCTGGACCGGGTTTCCTATGGATCAAGCATGAGGATGAGTTAAGTGAATAAAATTGTTAATGCTCAAGTAGCCCCTCTCCCTTTCCTTAGAACTTGATACTGGAAAATTTGGACTCCGCATTATTTCCATGTCACCGTTACATGCATTTCCTGCTGTAGAAACTGGGCTAAAACAATAAAAATCCCTTGTGCTCATCACAGGCTTTCTATGTTCACTGTTTTCATTTAAACATTACAGTAAGCCCTTGAAAAGGGGGAATAGTGTTCCCGTTTTACTCAGGAGGAAACTGAGTCTAGGGGAAGTCAACTTGCCCAAATTCCCAGCTGAAAACTGAGAGAGCTATTACAACTGTTACTAATAATTACTAATAGTAATTCCTAATTACTGATAGCAAGGGCAGAGCATGTTTTAAATATCCTCCATACAGTGTGCAACGTGCAACAATAAGGTTTTCCACTTGAACTTTGGAATGCGGTGCTGTGATGTTAGAGATGTTAAATATTTGTTCTTGCATATATATAAAATTATTTCTATGCCACGTACACTTAAAGAACCAAATCCTGAAACTGCTGGGGAAAAGAATAATTCTGGAGTAATAAGGCTGGAATTGAAAGAAAAGGGGATCAGCCATTAAATTCTTACCACGGCACAGAGGTTTTTGAATGTCAAATGTTAAACTCTTCTACATTCAATAGGAATTTTGCTATGAATCTTCAGTCCCCTAGGGTACCTTTCCTGTCTGTGCCTGTCAGCTTCATTGTTCTGCATTTTCAATAAAGCTTTCTCTAACATTCAAAACTCCTCCCGGAGTTTTAAGGAAGAGACATAAATAAAGTGTGTGCTGTGCCTTTGCATTTTTGTTTTCTTTTACCTTTTTTCCCCCCTGAACTGTGTGCCCACCCCACCCCCAGTCTTTAGAGGTATAAAGCTAAGGTAAAAAAAAAAAAAAAAAAAAAAACCTTTAAAAATGGGGGTGAGGGCACTCTGGGGAGGTATGCAAATAACAGAAATGTCTATGGGAAAATTAAGGGAAGTGAAATTCAGCAAGAAAGAAATTCATTGATGTTGTGATGAAACGTTGTCACTGGAGATGATGACAAATTAGAATCGGTTCCCATGGGGACCGGCGTGCTACCTACTGATCATTTGACCCATGGCTGGATGTTGGCTAGCCAAAGAATTGACCCAAAAGATGACAAGATGGTTTCAGTCCCCTTGCCTCATCAGCATTCCGGAACCCCTTAGGGATGAAGGGGGAGAGGATAAAGACGGATAAAAGATGAAAGCTGAGCTGTGGAAAGAAAAATGTTTTTAATTACACTGAGGAGGATTGTGGGTCCACCTGTAGCTTTTTGTTAAGAACGTCCTTTGTTTTCCTCTGTCTGCAGGGATCGTGGCAGGATGCAGACCCAGAATCTGTCTGGCCCCTTGGGTCTGTGTTGGTAGCCGGTCCTCTGGAGTTCAACACAGACATTCAGGATTTAATCTCTCTGTGGGCTATCTTTACTCGAATGGATATTGTTGTGCTCACCGAGCAACCTGGATTTGGTTGGCATGCTGAAAGAGACTGCTTTTAGAGCAAGAAAGAGAAAAATAGCCCACAGTGGAGCATGAGTTGGTTTCCATAGTGAGTCACTGTCCCCTTTCCTTGTCAGAAGGGCACAGGGAGGTCACCTCAGGCCGTGGGGTCAAGGGAGGCCACAGTGCCACATGGGAGTCAACGGGCCCTGAAGCTCTGTGTGCCTCAGTTTCTTTCTTTGTAAAATGGGAATTAACAACTGCAACTTACTGCGTCATGATGGCAGATGAGTGGAATGAAAATCCAGAGTGGAAGATTAGATGGAATTATGAAACTTGCTTCTGAAAGGGAAGAAGCCATGCATCCGCTCTGTTCTCTTTCCAGGTTATGAACAAAGTTAAACACCATGGAGTAATTGGAACATTTTTTTTTAAGTAATTGGAACAATTTGAGATAGTTTGATGTAACTGACCCCAGAATAACAAGTAATAACAGGTATTGTTTTTGGAGAATACATTATATCCAAGTGGACCTCTTTTTTATATTGGCGGTAGAATTCAATTCTAAACCTCTACGAAGTCTTGATTTTCGCAGGAATTATGTAGGATTCTAAATAAGTATTTTCAGAAGTCTAATTTTTTTTAATGTTTTGTTTGTTTCTGAGAGAGTGAGAGAGACAGTGTGAGCAGGGGAGGGTCAGAGAGAGAGGAAGACAGACTCTGAAGCAGGCTCCAGGCTCTGAGCTAGCTGTCAGCACAGAGCCTGACACGGGGCGCGAACCCAAGAACCGTGAGATCCTGAGCCAAAGTCGGACGCTTAACCGACTGAGCCACCCAGATGCCCCCAGAAGTCTAATTTTTATTATAAAGTAATGAGACAATACGTGGCTTCTAGTACTCAGCCAAGATTTACAGCCTTTGTTAAAATGGGTTTGAAAAGAAATGGGAAGAGGGGGCTGTTGGTCTGTGGGTATTCCACACAGAAACAGCGTTGCACACAGATTGAAGCTTCAGCCCTGAAGTTAGAATAGGACCATGCTTGAGTTGCAGCCCTACTACTTGCTACATTTGTTACCTTGAGCACCATTATGGAACATTCAGTGTCTGCTTCTGGAAAATGCAGATGTGTGTCTTTTGTGGTTCTTTGAAAGGTTAAATGAAGGCATGCTTGTGAAGTGCTTAGAACAGTGCCCTGCACATAGTTAGCACTCAACAAATGTTGGCAATTGATTTTTTTAACAAGGCAAGATGGGGTCTCACCCTTTGAAAGCAGGAATTTCTGACTGAGAAGTGTGAATCCAAAGTGGGGGAGCTTGCATTTGAGACCTTTTGTTAATGGTCACGTATCTGGGCTCTGCATGCAAGTTACTGCCTCCACTGAGGAAAAATGCAGCTTGAGGGGCGCTTGGGTGTCTCAGTTCATTGCGTGCCCCTCTGACTTTGGGTCAGGTCATGGTCTTACAGCTCGTGAGTTCCGGCCCCACATCCGGGCTCTGTGCTGCTGGCACAGAGCCTGTTTGGGATTCTCTCTGCCCCTCTTTCTCTTCTATGTGCTCCCCCCCTCCCCCCACCACCTCTCTGGCTGCCTCCCTCTCTCTCTCTCTCTCAAAAAAATTTTTTTTAATGTTTATTTTTAAGAGAGAGAAAGACAGAGTGTGAATGGGGGAGGAGCAGAGAGAGAGGGAGACACAGAATCTGAAGCAGGCTCCAGGCTCTGAGCTGTCAGCGCAGAGCTTGATGCGTGGCTCCGACCCATGAACCATGAGATGATGACCTGAGCTGAACTCCAGCACTGGAGCAACTGAGCCACCCAGGCATCCCTTTAAATTTTTTAAAAATGCAGCTTGAGGCCCATCCTAACTAGGAGGCTGAAGGCAGACATTCCCAACTTGCTCCTGCTTCGCTGCTTCTGGCAGTTCCTCTCCCCATTTCCTTCCTCGCCACACGCCCCACTGCAGGAACTGTTTCATTCCATAGACAGCCCAGTAGTGGGGGGCTCTGCGCCTTGGCTGATTATGTTAATGAGAGGTTCATTCCTCAGATTGGTGTGAGTTGTCATATATTTAAATGTCAAGTCACCACTTTTAAGTTTGGGTTGTGTGGAGCAGATACTGAATACACACAGACAGTTCTGAGTTTGAATTATGTGACGGGCTTTCACAAAATAACCTGGTTAATATAAAATAACAATACCTAAATTGTTGGATCCTTATGCGTGATATGTGGTAACTACTGCTGTGCAGGAGCTGTTAGAATTTTGTCAACAACCCCGATATCTCTCTGCAGCAGATACTAGTCTTGATCATTCTGATGTAGGTGTAGTAGCTGGATCTGAACGGCTTTGTATAGCTTAGCTTCAATATGTTTATCTTGAGATGGAATTCACCTATCTTGGGTGTTCAAGATACATAAAAAAAAAACACCCCAAACTTAGTGACATAGACAACCATCGCTATGCTTGTGGATTCTGTGGGTCAGGAGCTTGGGCCAGAAATTGCAAGGTGGCTTATCTCTGCTCCATGATGTCTGGGGCTTCATCAGAGTACACTGGGGGCTGGAATTTCCTGGAGGCTCCTTGACTCCTATTTGGAACCTGGGCTGAGATGACTTGAAGGCTTGAGCAGCTGGAGGTGCCAACCAAGCACTTAACTGTGGCCTCTTCATGTGTCTTGGACGTGGTACAGCATGGTAGCTTGAGAGCATTCCAAGAGAGACCTGCGGAAGCTGCATGGCCCTTTATGACCTAGCCTCAGAAGTTGCCTAGTGTCACTTTCTCTATACTTACTGGTAGAAGCCGTTGTAACTCTACCCAGATTCAAGGAGTGGGTGGAGGGGGAGCATGGACCCCCACCTCATAGTGGGGAGGGATGTTAAAAAAAAATTGGAGTAAACTTTTGTAAAACTATTAGGATTATGGTTCTGTCTTGGAATATGTCAGGGCTTCTACTTACAGAGAAGCAAGCCATATAGTCTCTATTCCAACTACTTTGCCACTGTAGAATGAAAGCAGCCGTAAACACTTAGGTAAACAAATAGCTATTTCAATAAAACTTCATGAACATTGAAATTTGAATTTCCTGTAATTGTTAGCTATAACAAAATACTTTAAAGACATTTAAAAATATAAATAATTTTTAGCTTCTATAAAAGTACACAGACAAATTAAAATATCGTGATTGGGGTGCTTGGGTGGCTCAGTCGGTCAAGCATCCGACTTCGGCTCAGATCATGATCTCCTGGTTCATGAATTCGAGCCCCACATTGGACGTGGGGCTGACAGCTCAGGGCCTGGAGCCTGCTTCGGATTCTGCGTCTCCCTCTCTCTCTGTCTCTGTCTCTCTCTCTCTGCCCCTTTCTTGCTCTCTGTCTCTCAAAAATAAATAAACATTAAAAAATTTTTTAATATCATGATTAAGTAGATCTGACTTTGTTCTAACTTAGAATTCTCCAAATGTGTAGAAGAAATACTAGGTATTTCTCAGATGTTTTTGTATGTGTGTGAGAGAAAGACAAAAATGATCGCAAGTGGCATTTTAGAAGTGAGTTTGTGAAGATATTTAGTATTTCCATTTTTTTGTTTTTTGTTTCTTTTTGAGAGTGAGAATGTGAGCAGGGGAAGGGCAAAGAGAGAAGGGGACAGAGGACCCAAAACGGGCTCCAAGCTAACAGCAGTGAGCCTGATGTAGGGCTTGAACTCATGAATGGTGAGATCATGATCTGAGGCAAAACCAGATGCTCAGCTGACTAAGCCACCCAGGTGCCCCCAGATTTTACATTTTTTCAAGCACACTTTATCTTGTTACAGAATATTTGTTCCTAAGGGCAAGGAAGGGCTGTATTCTTGATATTGTAGGTGGAATGATTGGTAATTTTTTTCAGAACCTAAAGAGAAAAGATAAAAATTTGCTCTTCTTGATGCAGTTCCCAGAAATACATATTGTTGCTATTGTTGTTTTTAAATAAGTATTCCAGGTTTTTAAAGAGGTTGTTGATCCTTAGACCAAAGATAAGGTTGATGACTTTTTTTTAACCTTTATTAATTCATTAGATATTTATTGTCTGCCTGCAATTCCAGGCAGGTGCTAAAGTAACGAGATGAGCAAAAGCACATGTAGTACCTGCCCTTACAGAGCATACAGTGTAGTGGGGGAGCCGGACATTAAACATAACAGCACTGAAGTGTCATGTATATTATAAGGTGGGAATATAGGGCACTATGATAATCTTCTTGAGGTTTTTTAGCTGGGCCTGTTAATCTATCTCTTATCCTCAATTATCTATTGAATGTAAGAGTCCAGGAAAAAAAGGATTATTCCATTAGAATAATGGTTTAAAAAACATACTGTGGTTTAAAAAACATAGCGCAGGAGCACCTGGGTACCTCAGTCAGTTGAGCGTCAGACTCTTGATTTCAGCTCAGGTCATGATCTCATGGTTCATGAGGTCGAGCCCCTGGTCCACTCCATGCTGACAGCACAGAGCCTGCTTGGGATTCCATCTCTCCTGCTCTTTGCCTTTCCTCTGCTCATGCGCACACTCTCGCTCTCTGGAATAAAGAAACATTTAAAAACAACATATTTGCTAAGCACACTTTTACTTAGCATCCTGTCTTCCATCCACCAGATGTCGGTAGCACTTTGTACCACCTTCTAACAACCAAAATCCTCTCCAGGCTTTGCCAAATCCCCTTGGAGGCAGAATCACCAGTGGTCTAAATTAAGATGGGAAATTAAACTGCAGCTATACCTTTTATGCCAAAGACCTCAGCAAGAAAAAACATAATTTTTAAAATAAATTCTAGTTCAGGGATTAGAATTGCAGGTGAATTTGTCAATTTGGTGGTGGTGGGGGGGGCATACAATTCGTCCTCTGAAAATGGTAAGACAAAATGGGACAGCCCTTTGTCAAACTAAATGTTACACTCATACTCTTGTTATGTATGGAAATGTTTCTAAACTTTATAGTTAGTATAATATTTAGCAAGGCTGAGAACCTTATTTAATTGAAACTCTGAAAGCTCCCAAATATCAATGGGACAAAATCAAATTGTGGAGTTGGCTTGAAAATAACAAATGAAGATATCATGATCTGGCTCCATGTTCTCAGCCTGTAAGCTATTGGATTGTGTGAGTTGCATGACCCAAAGGAGATGATTAGTTCTCCTCTAGTGTGCTGATAATGAATAGCTCTACAAAACCAATTAGCTATAATTCTATCAGTCATTTCATTTGGGTAACATTTTGTTTAAGGGGAAGAAAAACAACACTGTTTTCCTTGGAGAACTATAATTAAGCTGTGATATTTGGTAGGAACAATGAAGGAAAAAGCAGTATGCTTATCAATTTGCTTTTGTTATTCCCACATGAAAGCAAATTATGATGAAGTGTTCTGTTCACAGCAGTTAAGAAGGACATTTGTCCATCTTAAAGGTATAACAGACCAAACAGGAATGTACTTCTAACTATATATTTTGTTTCCTAGGGATATCTACATTGTACAACTCCAGGGATTTGCCATTCACATGGAAGACTGTGAATGGTGCCCCCTGGAGTTGTGTAGCAGAAGATACTGAATGTCATTTCTCTTTTTCACGTATTTTCCCCTTGAAAATCTGTGTGAAGCCAGAATCATGAACAGTGGATTGTTTTTCTTACGACCACTGTTGCTTTGTGAGACCTAATGCCCACTGTCATGCTGACAATAATATCAATAGAATTTGTTTTCTTGTGTCGAGTAGAACATTTATGGCTCAGTATTGTTCTGTTTGAATTCGAACACATGAGAGGTTCATAATGTATCATTAGCTGTTATAAGTTAACAGATATCATTTTGTTGTCTGACTATCGTTCTTTGACTTATGGGCATTTTGCAATTTTTACCTCAATTTCATTCGAGATGTGCGAACGTGTTGTTAGATTTACCTGAAGTTTAATACGTGCATCTTGTGATACAAATTAATGAGCTTATTAGAAAAACACAGTGGGCTATCGTGTTGGGCTTTCAATTTATTTTGCTTACTGTTTGTCCCACAGCTAGCCAAAAAAATCCGAGAGAAGTTCAATCGTTACTTGGACGTGGTCAACCGGAACAAGCAAGTTGTAGAAGCTTCTTACACAGCTCACCTAACCTCTCCTCTAACTGCAATTCAAGACTGCTGTACGATCCCACCTTCCATGATGGAGTAAGGCTTTAAAAATATTTTTTGTTGTTGTTTAAACCAGGAATTGAATTGCTTTCCATTCATATTCAAAATGCAAGTGCTTGTTTATTGCAAAGTGAATAGTATTTCTATCTTAAATAAGCCCTTTGTCTTTACATAGACCAGTAATTTTTAAAGAAGTGGGGCTCGCCATTTTGTATCCAAGAGACCCTAGATCTTTCCTGCTTACCTTTATTCAGGTTCGGCAAATTTTATTTGAGTACAAAGTTGATGAAGTCTAGAAAACTGCAAACATTTTGTCAGCTGATGGGTCATGAATAAACTAGTCTCACTGCTTCAGGTAATTCACCTAATTTAAGAGAGTGCTTTTTGTCTTTGATAAAGAGTAGCAAAAATTCCCACTTCATTCTTTGGTAGGTTTAAAGATAGTGTCTAACACTAATGGGAAATGTGGCTTCAGATAATAATGAAACAGAATTTGTATGCATAGGTTAGGGATAGTTTTATATACTGAACTAGTGATATTTATATTTGGAAGGGTATAGGGGCATGGGATGCTCGGATTTGTCTGTAGTGGAAAGAACACTTAACTAGAGGTCCAAAGACCTTAATTTTTACTTGGTCTCTAGCCATGTGACTTTAATTAATTAATTACGTGTGTTTCCTATCAGTGGATAATAACCTTTATTTTCTAGGCCTATTTTGAATGGCTAAAAGATGTTAACATGCTTTAAAAATTGAGTATAAATGTTACCATAATTGGTATGTATTACTCCCTTTTTTGTACAGGGAGTGCTCTTGGAGCTGTGCAGGGAATGGATACAACATAGTTTTTGGTGGTTAAATGTTTTACTTCCATCAGCAGTTTTTTACTTACAGTTTCTTGGTGGGCTATGGAGGTAGCAGGGCATCCTTAAGTCATTTTGTTCTCCTATGATACTAAGATACTTTCTCCCTGCAGCCTGAAGAAGCTTCTGGTCGTTTACTCAACTAAATGGAAAAATGTAAACAGTGTAGATGGGACTCTCTGGTTATGAATCCTACCTAATACTCAGGTGGTTTTAGATCTTGGATATTTGACATTTCTGCCACCCTGTCTTCCTCTCCAGAATGGGAACAATGATGAATACTTCATAAGGTGTTGTGAGCATTCAGTGTGGTCAGATGTGAAAAATTCTCTATAAACTCTAATGTTCTGAACAAATATCAGTCCTGATATTTATATGGGGCCTATCACGTGAACGTTTATTTTTTGATTAGGTGTAATCAAAGAAGATGTCCTTTTTTGTAGTTGGGACGTCAGTAACTTAGTGTTTTTGACAACTTACCTCTTTCCTCAGAAGAAAGGGAGGGCCCACTTGGGTTTTGAACCAAAGAAAAAATCATTTTCAGAACCGAGAGAAAAGCTGGTACAGTAAGCGAGAAATCCTTGAAGCTAGAATTATGCGTAAAACTGTGGTTGTCAACCGGGGGTGGTTTCCAGGCTCCTTCCTTCTCCCCCTTTTCTCTTGGACGTTCGGCAATGTCTGGAAACATTTTCAGTTGTCACCATTGGAAGGTGGGGAACAGTTACTGGTGTCTAGTGAGTAGAGGCCAGGGATGTGTCTACACGGCCTGTAATGCACAGGACAGACCCCTCCAGAGCAAAGAATTATCTGGCTCACAACGTCAGTAGTACAGAGGTTGAAAAGTCCTGCCTCCGAAGATATGAGGTTTTCATAAATTCCTAAGTGAAACTGTGGCTCTGCTAGATAGAAGCTTGAATTGATTGCCCTCTACCTGGAAATCTATCCCATATGTCTTCCCATTACTGGCCCACCTCGTGAATTTCTATTAATGTTTTAAGAAGTAACTCCACAGTTTGCCTCTCTCCATAGCCTCCTAATACCTTTTCCCCCCCTCTTTTTATTTCCCTTTGCCCCTGGAGAAATTCACTTCTTCCTCATCTCTGCTCCCATAGTAAGTTTGAAACACCTTTATTACAGTGTAGGACTTGATGTTATCGCGGGTTGTTGGTGGTGAGTCTGCCTCCCCTGCTGTTNCCTGGAAATCTATCCCATATGTCTTCCCATTACTGGCCCACCTCGTGAATTTCTATTAATGTTTTAAGAAGTAACTCCACAGTTTGCCTCTCTCCATAGCCTCCTAATACCTTTCCCCCCCTCTTTTTATTTCCCTTTGCCCCTGGAGGGATTCACTTCTTCCTCATCTCTGCTCCCATAGTAAGTTTGAAACACCTTTATTACAGTGTAGGACTTGATGTTATCGTGGGTTGTTGGTGGTGAGTCTGCCTCCCCTGCTGTTCTGGGCAGGGATTACACCACATCACTTTTTATCCCAGCACCTGGCAATCGTATTTAATTACTACTTGTCAAAGTCTGAATTGAGTAAGGGGCTGTCTATTCTCCACAAATTAAAACTTTGGGGATGGAGGTGGAGACGAATACTGACCATAATTAATAGCACAAAATGTGACAGAGAGATCCTGTGGTTCCTCAAAGCAGAGAACTATGCCAGGTGGATGGCATTGCAAAAGGCTCTATGAACTTTATAGTGCGTGTTGGGGGAATATCACAAGAAAATAAGACATTTTTTAAAAATTATTTTAAAGTTTGTTTATTTTTGAGAGAGAGAGAGAGAGAGAGAGAGAAACAAATGTGTGCATAAGCGAGCATGAGTGGGGGATGAGCAGAGAGAGACACACACAGAATCCGAAGCAGGCTTCAGGCTCTGAGCTAGCTGTCAGCACACAGCCCAACACAGGACTCTAACCCACAAACCATGAGATCATGACCTGAGCCAAAGTCGGACATTTAACCAACTGAGCCACCCAGGTGCCCCAATAATACATAGTTATAAAGAAACTTGTAAAGAAAGTCATTGCAGTGCCAGTTAGAATAGAGAATATTGTCCTCATCCTAAATTTCTAATAGAGGATTAGTCAAAGGAATTGTGGCACATCCATAAAAGTGAGATGGTAAGACACAGCCACACTGTAAAAGAAGAGTATTTGCTGACTTGTGAAAATGGCCATACATACATACACGCATTAAAAGTTTGCAGCGGTGGGGGTGGGGCCTCGGTGGCTGAGTCGGTTAAGTGTCTGGCTCTCGATTTAGGCTCAGGTCATGATCTTACGGTTTGTACTGCATTGGGCTCTTTACTGATAGTGCAGAGCCTGCTTGGGATTCTCTCTCTTCCTCTCTCTCTCTGCCCCTCCCCCTGCTCACTCTTTAATTAGTTAATTAAAACAAACCTAAAAAATTAATAAAAGTTTGGGAGGACTTCCATCAAAACGTTTAGGAATAAAGACCATGATTTCCATTTTGAACATGCAAAGAATTGAAGTCTGAGGTGTAGACTACAGAGATATTTGGTAAAATTCAGTGGTCTGCCTTTTGGTGAATACAATAAAACATAAAGCGTAGTCTGTGCCCTCCTGGAATTCCTCATCTAGTTCAGTTTGCCGTCCAAGGGACTTCAGTTGTACTTCTGGGAGGATACGTCTGACAAAACAGATTAGGATGAGAGGCTCTTCCCTCCTTCCCTCCTTCAGAGGTTGGACTTGTGCATTGAACGTTGCCTGGGGACTCTGGAGAGCTGTGCTGCAATCTTCTCTCCTCACCCGGAGTGGCGAGGACCACCAACAGGACCAACCTCCGAATGGGGTGAATCTTGTAAAACCAGGGCAGTTCTGACAACAAAGCTGGGTAATCAGAAGATTGACAGATGAGTAAAGAGGCATATTAAAGAGATATCTAATCAACGCTCTTCACAGCCGGGAGTGGCAGAGGATGACTACCCCTCGTAGAGTCTTCCTGGCTCTGAATAGAGCTCACTTACCAGGGACATGTGTTCAGGAGTTTTTGAAGTAACTCTGAGCTGATGCTTTTCTAGCAATTGGATGAACACAAACACTTTCTAAAATCATGAGACTCAGGGCGCCCCAGTGGCTCAGTCACTTAAGCAGCCAACTTCGCCTCAGGTTATGATCTCACGGTTCATGAGTTTGAGCCCCATGTTGGGCTCTGTGCTGACAGCTCAAAGCCTTGAGCCTGCCTCTGATTCTGACTCCCTCTCTCTCTGCCCTTTTCCTGCTAGTACTGTGTCTCTCTCTGTCTTTCAAAAATAAATAGAAAAGTTTTAAAAATTAAGTTATGAAACTCAACTTTTTAATGAAGCTTCAAGAATGGAAAGAGTTCCTAGTAAGTCATTGGGGTGAGCCAGGATAGGAATCCTTCACTGCCTTTGTTCCAGTCCCTCATGAAACACTTCTTGCTTCACTTTCTGTTTTGGTATCTTATTAAACACATTTTCAGTGTATATTTTATCCCTCCAAAAATGTCTACATTTTGAATCTCAGGGAGTTGATACTGGAGTAGAGTGTGGACAGGAAGAACTTCCAGTCTTCAGAAGCCATTTGAGGACATGACTAAGAATAATTTTTTTTTAACGGTAGGTTTTCTAAACGTTTGGTTTTGAATCCTACCTCTTTCACTCTAAGTTGTCTTTGGGGAGTCACTTAATTCTGAGCATCAATTTCCTTATCAGTGAGCTGAGAGTAAGGATAGCACATCGCTCACAGGGTCACTGTGGGGGAATGTTTTCCGGTTGTAACTTCATTATTTCATAAGTACAGGCATTATTCTCTATGTCAAGACACACTCTTTTTTCTCTTATGGCAAAAAAAGAGTCGTCTTTAAGATAAGTATACTTTAAAAAGTGAATTAACCTAAATGAAAATATTAAGTGAATGTGACCAAAATCTGAAAGGTAATAGATATAATAATGACTGAAGTTCATGAAAAAATGGATTCAAGGTCATTTCCAAAGTCCTTCCAAATTGTGAGATTAATAAAGTAGATTTTTTTATGCCCATGATGTGTATCTGGCCATATGCAAATGTATTAATACTGCTGTTATAGGTTTAAGTAATTGACTTGAGATAAGGGACCTCCAGTCTTACATCTGGGTTTTGTCCATTCTTTTTTTTTTTTAACTTTTAAAAAATGTTTATTTAAACATTTACATGTTTAAGAGACTGAGGCAAGCGGGGAAGGAGTAGAGAGAGAGAGAGAGAGAGGGAGACACGGAATCTAAAGGAAGCTCCATGTTCTGAGCTGTTAGCACAGAGCCTGACGTGGAGCTCAAACTCATAAACTGTGAGGCCATGACCTGAGCTGAAGTCAGAGACTTACCTGACTGAGCCACCAGGCGCCCCTGGATTGTGTCCATTCCTAAACAAACATCTGGGCTATGTAAACACTTTGTGATGCCTAGCACTGGCCCAGTGGTGCTCAAGCTATTTGTTATTAACATTTTAAGTGCCTGTGGCCTTTTGACCTTGCTTCTTCTCTAAAGGCATCAAAGATGAGTTAGTACTAGGACAATATTTTTTATAACTAGTTTTAACAAATGGCTAATATTCACTTTTTGTTTTGAGCCTAGAATTTCATTTTTGCTGATTTAGAATCCATTTATTTTTCTCACAAAGGCTAGGTAATGCATATTTTAACAAAATGCCCAGTTGTGAAGAGGGAAGAGCTTTAGAGTGTCCTATCATAGATTCTGAAGGTTTATACTGTGTTGACAGAAGAGAGAACCTGCAAAGCAGCAGAAAATTGATTTTTCCGATGATTTTGATACTTTCCTTCTCAGACTACACAACTCCTCCTACTCAGGAGTTCTGCAAATAAATTATTTTGTACAAGGCCTTGCATGGAGGTTAGGGACTTCGTCAGTGTTTGCTGAAGGAACAATCTGAAGAATTAACCTCCTCCAAAATGGAGAAAAATGAGATTATGTCTTAATATAAGACAAGCTCATTTTCAGTGGTGTCACTTAAAATAACAAAATTTTGAGAATGTGTTCATTTACTCGTGTGATTTAATTCACAGCTCCCCTTGTGCTGTGTTGGGTCAGTGATGAGGGTGCAGGACAGGCTGGACTCTCCCTCGAGGAGGGCCCACTATACACAAACACATGCTTATCCTCAGGGACTATATCTGATCTACAGATGTGTTTATCTTAGCCCCACAAGATATTTTAAAGGCTTTTAAATGTATAAGTTTTTAAATCTGTTGACAACACTTAAATTTGGGGAGACTACACATTTAAAAACTCCAAATTGCTGTTTTTTTCTAAAATCAGAAGATCTGGCAGTAGTGGTCCACATACCCACTGGGTAGCAGTTCATCTGCATGAAGAATGGCTCCCCTTTGAGGACAAGGCCCACAGTCTCCCTTTCACACTGTTCCCGCTGCTCCCTGTGGGTTACACCCAACCCATTCCTCTGACTTTGATCACCTGCTTGGCCCTGCTTGATCCACACTAACATATGAGTTTGTAACTCCTGCTTTAAAAGGAACATATAATATTAATTAATCTGACTTAAGAAAATGTCCTGTTCACACTCATTCTGTCAAATTTCAAGACTATATAGCTCCTTTATGCATAACATTTAGAACTTCTATCCCCGAAATCTGGCTTGCCACAGAGATGGGGTGCTCTTAAACACCTCTGAACCTGTTGTTTACTCAGCAGGACCCACTACCCCTTGGCTTTTATTATACAAACCAATCAATCATTTTATCTTCCGTGTCTTTTAATCCATTTCTCTCCTCTCTTCCCCAGTGTATCTGTAAGTGTTCCTGCCAGGTGGCATTCTCTTTTAATTTTTGTTTTTATTTTATTTTTTTTTAAGCAGGGAACAATAGTAGGAAGGAACTACTAGGAAGATGAATTTAGATTTTTATGTGTGTGTGTGTGTGTGTGTGTGTGTGTGTGTCTCCATGTGGGGTTCAGTGCTGTTGTCTTCACTGAGTTAATGCTTGTGAATTGGTTAATTGTGCTGGGTCTTGTTAAGGCATCTAGGCTAGGTTTGAGATGAGCAAAGCAATACTAGAATGAGCTAGAATGAGTTAAGCAGTTGTTTCCAAGCCCCTCGGAAGCCAGGCACCTACAGTTAGACTTCAGCTCTGTAGAGAATTCTCTTCTACCCATCAGGGCAGACTTAAAGCTTCACTGATTCCAAAAAGTGAAGAAGCTCTTGGAAATATTGTCAAATTAGATTTCTGCTATTTTTTAAGGAGCTCTTTGAGTTGGAGCATCCACTGAGATTGATGTAGTCCGTGGGGAAGGCAGGGTAAGACTCCTCTCATTTTCTGAGAACCCAAATTTAATGCATCCCTGGCTGCCACCCGCTAGAGCAATAGGATTTCAAGAGTCTGGCCTTAACCACAAATCTTTTGGGGATATTGTGCTACAGATAAAGCAATGAGCATAGGTTCTGATGCAAGAAATACAAGCTCCCGATTGCATTTCTCATGAATAGCCACAGTTATAAGCCTGTTAGAGTTCTCCAGAGAAATAGAACTGATAGGAGGAGATATGTGAAAAATAGGTAGAGAAGGTAAGATTTATTCTAAGAAAGTAGCTCACATGATTTTGCAGATGCAAGTCTAAAAATGGCAGGGTAGTCCAGCAGTTCCAGACCCAGAACAGTTGCAATTCCAGTTTTCTGGCAGAATTCTTTCTTGCTTAGCAAGATCTGTCTTCATTCTGTTAGGGCCTTCAACTAATTGGACCCACAAGCCCACTGACTTAAATGTTGATCTCATCCCAAAACTCCCTTCACAGAAAAATTCAGAATAATGTTTGACCAAATATCTGGGGACTCTGGCCCAGCCAAATTGACACATAAAATTAACTATCATACACTCTTAGAGAAAGGATAGATAGTTGAATGGCAAAGCCTACCACTGAAGTTAAATTTTTATTGACACTCACATTTAGATTGGAAAGTGCCAGATTATTACTCTCTTCAAATGTTATGCTGTGTCCTACTAGACTGCTTCTTTTAAAAAGTTAATGTTTGTGTTAATAGCTGCCTGGAAAGAAGTGCAGGCAGCTGAGTAAGTCTTTTTTCATGTAAATTGGTTGTATATCTTGTGGTATGATTTAGATAATGCAAATTTCTATGTTTGTATATTAAGTTCAAATATTGTTGGCACCATAGGAGCCAAAAATGAGCTACTTAGAGAGTTGTTTTTAATTTTGATGGTTAACATGCTGACCCATAATGTTCATATTCCTAAGTTGGGATCCTTGGAAGTTTTTAGGGACTTACTAGTTTCAGGTCAAGGTTTGTGTTTGCCTTTCTTTTTTTAAGCTGAACTCAGACATGTGCTTTCTTTCATTTGAAAAGGAGGCAAGCCTCTTTTTAAATTTTTAGTTTTTAGAATAATCGGTCTTTACCCTGGTGGAAAAGAAATACCTTAAACAGTGAAGACCGTTTTCCTTTCAGTTTAAGTTCAGTTGTGAAGCAGGTTATATCATTGTAGTACAGTACTAAGACTGGATGGACTTTTGCTCTGCTTCTTTACTGTGTGATCTTAGAAAGTTCACTTAACCTTTTTAGTCTACAATTTCCTCAGCAAAGGAGCAGTTTGAACTATACTCCAGACGTCTAGCCCTCGAGATTTATTAATTTCCTTCAGCCTTCTTAGAAGGTTTGTTTTTAACTGGAGCCATTGACATTATAGGCAACTTTTCCTACTGTCCAAATTTGTAAAATCTAGATTTCATGAGAGAATTAGTTTTCATCTTTTTGAGAACTACCTAGAGGAAAGAAGAAGGTATTATGTAGCCAGACTTATAGAGGTTAAACTATTCATTCTTAAGTCATTTAAAAAATAAACATTTATGGAATGGTTTATGGAAGAAGCATTTCAGCCTAGTACTTAAGTAAGAAGGGAATTTGAACATATAGGAATATGGAAGAACTTTCCAGGAGAGAAAGGTCTATCTGAAGAAAATCCCATGGCTAGAAATGGCCAAGAGCACTGAAGAGTGCATAGTGTCTGGGGCAAGTGATGGAAAGGCCATCTGGGAAGTTGGTCAATACCAAATAATAGAGACTCTCAAAGGCTAGGCTGAAACTTTATTCAGGAGACCTTAGGCACTGTAAATGAAGTCAGGGACAATTCTTTTTGTGTTTGTTTATCTTTACTGTCTGACACAGGGTAGATGCTCAATAAATAATGGTAGAATGAGGGAATTCAAGATTTTTGAAAAAGGGAATGAAATGAAGATGCTCTTTAAGGGGATTTTACCTGTTGACTGTGTAGCAAGTAGAAGACCTAGTTTGATTGCATTTGTGTAGGCGAGGAATAAGTGGGGGCATGAACGTGACTATGAGCAACCACCTATTTTGGGTGTTGGAAGAGGGAGGAACCAAAGGTGGCTGAAGTTGATTCTAGTAACTGTGAGAGTGGTTGATACCAGATTCTAAGTCATATTTGTATGTTGTATGCTTGCTTATCTTTCTTTTGAGTTCACAGACCCGGTCAGATTCAACAGCTTGCTTGAACAGGTCTCCATGAAATATCTGCTAAAGGAGGTAGTGCATGGCAGCAAGCCTGATTTTTGTCTTTAGTTTTTAGTATTGGTAGTAATGATGAGAATTATTGAGCTACTTTACCTCTGGACAGGAAATCAAGTATCTTTATGGCCATTTATAATAGTTGTTTTCATCTGAGTGTTACTCCATTGTTAGAACCTCTGATAGAAAATTTAAGTTGATTTAATCATTAATATAGTAATAATAGATATGAGTAATTGTTATATAATAATAACTGATTGTATGCAGGTTAAATATAAAAACATGAATTTTCCAAATACCTATGGATATCATTTCAACTCGTCTGGATCTTGTTCAAGGCAGTTAATGTGCAAGACATTGTACTAGATACTGTCTGATAGACAAAGATGAATATAAACAGTCTGTACTTTCAGGAGCTCGTAGGCCATTAGAGTAAGCTAAGCAGACTGTGTCAAGTGCCACAAAAAACCCAAAGTCACCTTTAGAGGAATAAGAGATTCTGAACAGAGGCCTGTGAGCACTCAGGCTCGGCAGAGAAGTGGTAGTTGAGGCCCTGAAGAGTAGAACTCCTGCAGATCTAGGAAAGGATGCTTCAAATGAAAAAGAGCAAGCAACATAAAGCACTGAGCATGCAGAGGTGGAGGCCAGAGCTGGAGAAATGGCTAAGAGACGTACTGTGCTGGCCTCAAAACCCTTGGTCGACTGGACAAGTTTTTCTCTGTAAACAGTAGATTTTTAAGCAAAGAAAGACTGTGGTCATTATGAGACTTGAGCAAATTAATTAGTTGGCAAAGGAAGGATAAGTTGTGGTGGAGAGGCAAGTTGCTGGTCAAGTTGGGCCATCCTACTAATCCAGTAATGACATTTAAGGGTCTCGGCTAGATGTCATTGGAGATTTAGGTGCAGAGAAAGATTTTAAAAGACAGTTTTAAATTTTAAATTGAGCATCTCGGTGGATAGAAATCTATTAACTAGAGAGTGAAAATAAGAGCAAAAGAAGATTTTTATTTTATTTATTTATTTTTAGGTAGGCCCTGTGCCTAATATGGGCTTGAACTCAAGACCCTGAGATCAAGTATAGCATGCTCTACTGACTGAGCCAGCCAGCTGCCCCAGCAAAAAGATTTTTAGGAGGAAGACAAATTCAGTTGGAACATGCAGATTTGATTTTGAGTTGCACACAGGTCACTCTGGGGAGGTATTTGGTGAAGAGTTGAGATTAGCCTATAGTATCATTTTATTTTTATCCCACATATATCCCACCCCCACCCTCCCACAACTATGTTATATGCATAGCAGTTCAGGAGAGGGGGCCAGGCTGAAATGTATAGCTGTATGTGATTTATTTATTTTTGAAGGAAGGAGAAAGTATGAGTGGGGAAAGAGTGGGGGGAGAGAGAGGGAGAGAGGGTGACAGAGAATTTGAAGCAGGCTTCAGTCTCTGAGCTATTAGCACAGAGCTCGACACGGGGCTCGAACTCACGAGCAGTGAAATCATGACCTGAGCGAAGTTGGACGCTTAACCGACTGAGCCACCCAGGTGCCCCAGAATGTATAGTTTTAGTGTTGTGCTAATACATAGTTAAGTTTTGTTCAAAATAAGATTTCTAGACATAATAGCTGAACACATGTTGGCAACTCCTATTTTTCCCCACTGTTTTAAGGTAGTGCACATGAAAAAAAAAAAAGATGTAAAGTATTTAACCCTGTATGTGTTTTCTTATTATAAGAATTGTTATGCTCTTATGTTCTGAAGAAAAATAAAACATTGTGATTTCACCAGGTGCTTTTCCATTTATGACTCTTGCTGTTTTGTTCTTTTCATGTCACAAGGTCAAATAATGTGACCAGCATGGTCCTTGACAAACTGAGTTTAATTTTTATTGCAGGTCCTGTTCTTTCCCCCAAGAAGGTGTGTTTTGTGTTTTTGCTCTCTAAGTGCTATGTGGCAAATCTTAGCCTTTCAAGTTATTCTGCCTTATCTCAAACTTTCATCTCTAGTCCCTTTAAAAATGATTATTACCTGCAGGCAGGTGAAATGTTACAGATACAGTCTTTATGGATATTAGCACCAGAAGGACTTCACTTGAGCTCAGAATTCAACAAAGATTTTACAGAATGTTTTACATTTCAGAAGGCCAACTAAGTTACATTATTTAACTTATGTAAGAGTTATACATGCTTATACTTCAATAACTTTCTTAGGCTTTACTCTTATAAGTGTTATTTTACTGGGGCGCCTGGGTGGCTCAGTTGGTGGGGCGTCCGACTTCAGCACAGGTCATGATCTCACGGTTCATGGGCTTGAACCCCACTGCAATTGGGCTCTGTGCTGACAGCTCAAAGCCTGGAGCCTTACTTGGATTCTGTCTCCCTCTCTTTCTGCCCCTCCCCACTGGCTCCCACGCGCACACACAAGCTCTCTCTCTCTCTCTCTCAAAAATATATAAACATTTTTAAAAATGAGTGTTATTTTACTTAGATTATTCAAATGATCTTCTTAGCAGCTCTCTGCTCCTCCGCCCTCACCCCCTTTTGTGTCCATGAGGAAGCAGGCTCAGAGAGGTTGTATTCAGGCTCAGGGAGCAGAATTAGAATCTGGGTTGCCTGATTTCAAATCATTTTTTTAAATGTCTGTTTATTTCTGAGAGGGAGGGAGGGAGACAGAGAATCCCAAGTGGGCTCTGTACTGACTGCAGAGTCTCCAATGCAGGGCTCAGAGTGAGGAACTGTGAAATCATGACCTGAGCCAAAGTCAGACGCTTAACTGACTAAGCCACCCAGGCATCCCTCACATCATTTTTTTAAATGACAATATTTTGACCTGTGGTAAAACTGGAATGGCTTATCTGCCAATTGAAATGCAGAATGATTTTTTCCTTCTTAGAATTTCACTAGAGGCTGTTGTATCACCCTCTGAAGTTTCTAAATTGGTTGACTATCAATCTCCCATAGTCTGGTTAGTTTGTTTCTCAGTCTTAAAACCATGTTCCTGCAGTAATTTATGTGCTTTCTGCAGCGGTGGCGAGGAGATAAGTACCTGTACATCTAGGACTATTGACGAACCTCAGAGCAGGAAGCACACCTGCATCTGCGTCTGCTGACAGTCCTGCTTTCTGGGCTTTTCCTTGTGGGACCTTTTTACTAAAAGAAGGGACACCTGCCACTCTGCTTAGAATACTGAACTTCACCAGTGGCCTTTGCAGATTTTAGGGAGAAAGTTGATCCTGTGATTTTTTTTCTTCCTAAAAAAAGTCTAGTCTCTGAAAGAAACTAGTTAGTAGACTATACCAGCTTTAAGCAATCAACCCTGTGATAGCAAAGGACTAGGAAGTTTTCCTTGAGCGATATGTTTATTGTGCAAAAATATCAAAGTATTTTCAAAGAATGCCAAGATTTTAAAACTCTTCTGTCTAAAATCTGTTTTGGGGGACCCTACTTTCCTAATAAGGTGATGCACACACGTAGCTTTATTAACTTTTTAATATCGCGCCAGTAATTCTTTTTCAGGACACAGTCCTACATATTCCACATCTTATATTTCCTGTTTCTTTTTCAGGGAGATTTGGACAGGCCTCTTCTCTCTCCAGTGCGTATGTCCCTGAGAGATTGAGCCAGTTCATCTTCAAGGTCATCTGCTAACTCTGAGATTCTTAGTGCTTCTCTTTGATGTCTGCGTCCTACCACTCACAGTTGTCTGCTATTTACGAAGGAAGAAAGCACACGAATTTCCAGTCTCTAGTCCCAGGAAGTCTCCACCTCTTAGGTTTCCTGCATTTATTCATCCAGCAGACATTTATTGACTAATATCTTGCTCTTCACAGCCAACTCTGCGCCACAGGCTCTGGGGATAAACACAGGAAAGGATCTCTCTTTGTGTCTTCTTAGCGAGGGAGGAAAGTGTATAAATAAATAACTGCAAAGCAAGTTAAGCCCTTCTTAGAGGTCAAGTTGGCAGAATGGACACGGGCTGCAGAGTAACACAAAGGGAACCCGTGGGTCCCACCAGGCCTCTGTCCACTTGCTTGTGTTTGTCTTAGCTTTCCAGGTTCCCTTCCCTCTCCTTCCTCATGCACCCCTGAAACGACCTGGGGATGAGGAAGATAAGGATAAATGTTTAATGTGGTCATGGATCCGCTTCCAGTTCCCCCAGATATCACCTGTGTGGTTTTCCAAGCTTGTGTGAGAAAGCGGATTAAGTGACTAATTCTGCCATTTTGAATCTAGCCACGAGACAGAAGATCACATCAGGGCCTCCCTCAGCGATCTGTTGTTGTGGGGAAAATGGTGAAAAAGAAATAGACCTGGTTTGTATGATATTTAGATTTTAATAGAGACTTGGTTACTCTGCAAGCCTTACCTTGCAAGGGTATTTGACACTGGCCACGTTTCTGCTGTAGCTGAGTTGCTGAAGCCTGAAGGTTTAATCCTTAATACTGATAAGAACAAAAAGAATGTGACTTATCTCCCCAATCTCTGCGGAGATGGAAGGAAAAGCCATTTCTCGGACCATGATTACACGTTATTTGACAGCTTTGCAGTTTGCCCGTTAATTTAGGTGTTTGAATAAGTAAACTCGGTTGTGGGGGGGGAGGGGGTTCAAGTATCATTTACTTTATAAATGTGATAGTTCCTTTTTGAAGTGATCCTACTCTTACCCCTTTCTTCTACCATTCAGAGAGTTTAAATATTTGCCAGTGCAGATGTTTGATTTTTATCTTAGCTCTCTCTTTGTTTAACTTTATTCTCATGGTGGTTAAGTGGAAGATAAGGGGGTTCTTGTTTAATTCTTTTCAACTGGTGTTGCTCAAATATTTAGAGAGCAGACACTTCCCAGAATGAGCAGGAACCTGTTTGGATGGATGTGAAACGATGTCTCCCTATCATGGTAGACCAGATACTGTTAGGCTGTTACTAGATCCAGGGAGTCTGACAGACACAGGCACTTCCCAGTGTCCAGATGGGCTTTGAAAGACTCCCGCAGCTACTTACTGGTCAAGGGATTTTGCCTCCTGAGCTTCCCAGAAAGATGTGTGCTCTTCCTAAAATGGAACTTGGTAGTTCAGCTCAACAGCAAGGGCCAGCCTTGTGTTGCCAACTTCACTGGAAGCTTCCCTGCATCTGTTCCACCAGCTTCTGATCTAATACCAGATTCTGCTTCTGGAAGAAATAGCAGGATTTTTTGTTGTAACCTTTTGCACCTGTCTCGGCATTTTAGCAGTGATTAAAAACCAGCAAACAAGTAAAACACATTCCCTACCCCATTAGCTGTCGTCATAATGGCTTTGTTAATGGACTCAACTAGCAGATTGAGCCTGGCTCTTCTGGGAGGGAGATCCTCAGGGATTTGCTTTTTCAATCACTACCTTAAAAATGTGTCCATGAACAATACCACATTTCACCGCCACCCTGGGAATCCACACTGTGGGTGTGGTTTTTGTGTGCAAAGTGATAAATTGGGCCGGCTTCCTTGGAAATGTTGAGGAAAACCCAGGGTTCTGAG
This sequence comes from Crocuta crocuta, assembly GCF_008692635.1. NCBI lineage: Eukaryota > Metazoa > Chordata > Mammalia > Carnivora > Hyaenidae > Crocuta > Crocuta crocuta. The sequence goes on from NW_027530365.1 coordinate 1,094,083, forward strand.
TGATTTGCCTGGTAAATCACCTTCCGTAGGAAATTTAAACAAAGACCAAAAAAGAGAATCAGGAAGTAAATCCCAACTGGTGTATGTGTCTCTCTGCTTTATATCTTTTTCTTTCTAAACTGGGACTCCACTGAAAAGTTGATTTACACTGAGAATCGTGGCTGAATGAAATCCAATTGGAACTCACTTGAACACTGTTTTGATGTAAGATTCAAAGCTTCTGCAAATTTATTTTATCTTCTACATTTGCTGATCTCCTGCTTGTAAATCCTGTTGAAGGAGAATAAAAATGACTGCAGCCTGATGGGAATTAAATGTCTGAAGTTCAAAGCAGTTTGCACATCAGAGCAAACGTCAATCAAATGAACATCTTGCAAGCCAGGCAGGGAGTGAATTTCTCCATGGGGAAGAGATCAAAGTGGGAGTCACAGTTCTGTTTTCTCCCTCGGGATGCAGTTTCGATCAGTTGTTCATGAAAGTAAATCCAGAAGGAAGTTTTTTTTTTTCTTTCCCTTTTCAAACTTACGGGCGTAGGAAAGATAGAGTTATTTGAAACTGAATTTCAGGCACTGGTTTTATCTTATGAAAATAAGTATAGAAAGCAGTCATAATCCCATATATCTCCGTTTTTTTAAAAAGTGAGGGTCTATAGGAGATTTAGATAGGATCATTCTCTTATTATAATCCCTTTTTAAAAGCACAGACATAAAGTTGAATTGCCCTGCTCATTTTATATGAAAATCTATGGTTTTGCCAGCACTTGACCTTTTCCATAAAACTGAATTCTGTAAATGTGACTGGCAGCTAATATACTTCTCAATGAAAAATCTTGTAGGTAACCCCTAAGAGTAGTTGACATGTTTCTATAAAGTACTGTAAGCAGGAGCTTTATGTTTCTCATAGTCCCCAAATCAGGGTGAATAGTATGTGCTTTTTCTGAATAGTATTTAGAAGAGGCACAGGTGCATAAAATAGGTTCCCATCTTAAGCAAGACAACTGTTTCTCTGGGACCTAGAGGTGGCTAATGTAACAGAGATGGCCAAGCAGGTTTTCCTCCTGTGTGCAGAGTCCAGGAGGGATCTGGAAACCAGAAGAGAAGAGGATATTAGTGAGTGTGGGTGAGTGGAGGCTGAAGAGATCATCACAGGGTCTTTGCTCTTGTAATTCCGTCTCCTAGCCGGCTCAGCAGCTCGGAGCACACTGTTCTGCTGTATCTCTAAATCCCTGTTGACACCTGCTTCCTTACCTGACTGGCACGTCAGCGGCATAGACAAAGACAGAAGCAGAGTGAGGTTTATTTCTGGGCCCTTCATTGTTAACCAGCTGGGGAGTGCGTGCTCTGTGGCTGAGGTTCAGCATGTGTGAAGAACTCAAGACAACTGAGACTATGGAGAGCCTGTTCCCACTTAATACCATCTAGCAGGAAGCAGGAGGAAGGAAAGTGGTTGACAGGTCTCTGAATTCTTTAAATATCAGAATGTAGGGGCTTGCTAGGAGTAAATTAATTCAAAACCACCAGCATTTGCTGCATTCAGGTGACCCAGGGGGCAAGAATTAAATCAAATTCCAAAATGAGGTAACAATCTGTTCGTCCCTCCCTGCTAAACTTTCAGAACCCTCCTGTCCTTGAGCAAACCAGACAGAGGTCAGATTGCCCTCTGGCTAGGGTTCTCCTGCAAGGTGATTATTTAATGCAAACACATCAGGATTGTTCTGTGGATTCCTTCAGAGAAAAGGACTTCTTCAGGTGTTTTACATTTTGTTTTTGGATCAGGTTTGACCTCTGGAAGCCTGTGTGTTTGCACATGTCAGTTGGGGCTTTCCTGAGCTGTGTTTCAGTATCGCATCTTGCCCGCATTTACAATAAAACTGAAGTTGTGGCATTCTGCATCCTACGTTAACTGCCCTGAGAATTGGTATTGTCTTACCTCTGTTATCTTTGTTGTGCGCAAGCCACTTGCTCAAGGTTCTCAGAATGCCAGGGTCTTTCAGAGGAACTTAGTACCAGGAAAAGGATAAAACTGGTCTGAGCTGACACCAGGTTTGCTGTATCTCTTCTCTCTGCAAGGAACATACAAGCTCGCTCTCCTATCCACTGGCTCTCTGAAGCCCCTCGAATTTCAGTGCTGAATGGGAGGGAACTTGAGGCTTTTCTAGAATGAAATAATAATAAATAACTCCCTGATGTCCACTTCCATAGCCATGCCCATAGTGAACATTTACTTTAAGTTGTCGACAATTAGTAAAGAACACCTGCTTTTAATATCTCCTTCCTCTTCCTCTATCAATCCTTACCTTGATCAGTAGAGCTCTTTCTCTGTAGCTATGCATTGTGAAGCCTTATTTCCCCTAAGCCCTACAGTCTTTCAGAGTAACCTTTTCCTCTCAGAGAACTGAATTCTACTTCAGCTATCTTAGATAATGTTAAGGATGATTTATTTGTTGATTTATTGAGATACGTCGTAACGTATTCATTATGAACGAGAGCTCAAGTCTGCGTTCACATCTTCGTTCTGTTTGCTTCTCAGTTGCGACTGTGGGCTTGCTGATTTAACATTTCCGTGCCTCAGTTTCCAGGCATTCAAATGGAGATGGTAATAGTACTTTTCTCAGGCTATATGAGGATCAGATGACTTAATCCATGTGAAGCACTTGGAACATACCTGACATATGAACACTTAGTAGCTGTTAACTGTTACCATCACTAACACATCCAAGTGTAGTTCTTATTACTTACTAAATGCTTACTATGTACCAGGCTTTTAAGAGCCATTTTCTGGTTTAATTCTTAACACAACCTTATGAAATAGGTGCTATTGTTATCATCATCCTATGAATGAGAAAAATAGAGGCTTAGAAAAATCTAAGTTATGTGCAAGAGTCGCACAGAAAAATGCAATTCAAATCTGAAGTCCAGTCCAGGTCTGGGTACTGCTGAAGGTCATGCTGTTGACCCTGACATAATCATGCTTTGCCACAGTGGCAGTGCCTTGTTCATCATAGATGTTCAATAACTATGGGCAAAATACCCGGAGCTTTCCAGTGACTAAGCTCTCTGCCCTATGGGATACTACACATTGCCCGCAGTGTGTTAGACCTCACAGAGAAATATAAATACTCAAGTAAATTAGAGTCCCACTGGGGGAACTAAGACTTTTCAAATATGTGAAAAGGCTTTAGAAAGAATTGGGAGTTCAAGTGCTGTGTGCTCGGGTTTACACGAGAAGGCTTCCATACCAAAATTTTTGGCATCTTATCTCTAACTTGACCTATCTTTATTTGATATATGGAAAAGCAAAAAAAAAATTTTTTTAAGTAAAATAATGTGTTCATTATGAGCTCATGCCCTCTCTCTTTCTCTGAAATAAAATATTTTTTAAAATTATGGCAGATGTTTTGAGATAAGATGGAAGTACTTGGCATAGAATGAGAAACCATCCACAGTCAGGACGGAACTTTCTGGGAAAATAATAATTGAATAAAGACCCAAAGGATGACTGGGGAAATAATCAAGAGAATCTTTGAGAATTGCACTTGTCCAAAAGGATAGCCACGGTTCGATGATGGTTTACATTTAAGTTAAAATTATACAAGAGAAAATTTGGTATGTTAACTAACTAGAATTAAGAAACTTTTTAAAAGTTTGGTGTCTAAGTTATATAAACCACATTTCAAATATTAAGTAGCCACATGTAGCTACCATATGGGACAATGCAAAAATAATACATTGTCCTCATTGCAGAGAATTTTCCTGGACTGCCCCAATCTGGGCCAGGGGTGACATAAGTCTGGCACCCTGCCTATTTTTGAAAATTAAGGTATTTTGGAACAAAGCCATATTCATTCTTCGTGAATGCTTCCCTGGCAGCTTTCACGCTACAGTGATAGAGTTTTAGATGTCGTGATGGAGACAGTATAGCCAGCCCAAGAGCCCTAAATGTTATCTCGTCTCTTATTAAAAAGTTGGTGAGGGAGCGGCGCCTGGGTGGCTTAGTCAGTTAAGCGTCCAACTTTTGCTTAGGTCATGATCTTGCGGTTCGTGGGTTCGAGCCCCGGATTGGGCTCTGTGCTGACTGCCAGCTCGGAGCCTGGAGGCTATTTCAGAGTCTGTATCTCCCTCTCTCTCTGACCCTCCCCTGCTCATGCTGTCTGTCTGTCTGTCTGTCTCTCTCTCTCTCCCCTAGAAATAAATAAAAATATTAAAAAAAAAAAGTTGGTGAAGGAATAGATTTTATGTGGCTATCTAGAGTAAGGCGAGCAGGTGAGTTCCATGTATAGTGCCTCTCCTGCTGCACAGATGTTGAAATGCTATGAGAGAGGGAGAGTGAGATTCTGTTGCTTTGCCCACGTGCACACAGGCAGCTGCTGATGTATTAATTTCTTCTTTCCTCTCCAACTGTGGCTTTTGAGGCAGCAATCTCTTGTCTAGACAAATTGGAGCAGGTCCAAGGAAGAGCAACCACGTTGGTGAAGCAACTGTGACTGTGTCCTTGGAGCCACAGTTGACAGTGTTGATATAATTGTGTACTGGGTTAGAGGCTGAACTAAAGGTCTCCTAAGAACCAGTTACCTTCTACTTTGAGATGATATGTATCCAAACAAAAGTGTTTAACTTTGTTTTGGAACCCAACACACCATGTGAAGCCCTAGTTCCATTGTTTATACAATCAGTTTAACATGGTAATTCTTATATATTGTTTTTTTTCTTAGTTTATTGTCAAGTTGGATTCCATATAACACCCAGTACTCATCCCAAAAAGTGCCCTCCTCTGTGCCCATCACCTCCCTTCCCCTCTCCCCCACCCCCATCAACCCTAGTTTGTTCTCAGCATTCAAGAGTCTCTCATGGTTTGCCTCCCTCCCTCTTCACAACTATTTTTCCCTTCTCCTCCCTCATGGTCCTCTGTTAAGTTTCTATTAATCCACCNAATCTGTTAAAGAAACTGTCTTTTTTCCATTGAATACTCTTTCCCGCTTTGTCAATGATTAGTTGGCCATACATTTGTGGGTCCAATTCCGAGTTCTCTATTCTATTCCATTGATCTATGTGTCTGTTTTCGTGCCAATACCATACTGTCTTGATGATGACAGCTTTGTAGTAGAGGCTGAAGTCTGGGATGGTGATGCCTCCCGTTTTGGTTTTCTTCTTCAATGGTACTTTGGCTATTCGGAGTCTTTTGTGGTTCCATACAAACCTTAGAATAGTTTGTTCTAGCTTTGAGAAGAATGCTGGTGCAATTTTGATTGGGATTGCATTGAATGTGTAGACTGCTTCAGGTAGTAACGACATTTTAACTATATTTATTCTTCCAATCCATGAGCATGGAATGTTTTTCCATTTCTTTGTGTCTTCTTCAATTTCCTTCATAAGTTTTCTATAGTTTTCATCATACAGGTCTCCTATATCTTTGGTTAGGTTTATTCCTAGGTGTTTTATGGTTTTTTGTGCAATGGTGAATGAGATCAGTTACTTGATTTCTCTTTCTGTTGCTTCATTATTGGTGTATAAAAATGTAACCGATTTCTGTACATTGATTTTGTATCCTGCAACTTTGCTGAATGCGTGCATCAGTTCTGGTAGAGTCCTGGTGGAGTCTGTCTAGTTTTCTATGTAGAGTATCATGTTGTCTGTGAAAAGTGAAAGTTAACTTCTTTACCAATTCTGATGTCTTTTATTTCCTTTTGTTTAATGGTTGGTGCTAGGACTTCCAGAACTATGTTAAACAACAGTGGTGAGAGTGAACATCCCAGTTGTGTTCCTCATCTCAGGGGGAAAGCTCTCAGTTTTACCCCATTGAGAATGATGTTAGCTGAAGGCTCCTCATAGACGGCTTTTATGATGTTTAAGTAAGTTCCTTCTATCACGACATTCTCAAGGGTCTTTATTAAGAAGGGATGCTGTATTTTATCAAATGCTTTTTCTGCATCTACCAACGGGANGAGTTGTTGTATTTTCATTTTCACTTGTTTCCATATATTTTTAAATTTCTTCTTTAATTGCCTGATTGGCCCATTCGTTCTTTAGTAGGGTGCTCTTTAACCTCTATGTTTTTGGGAGGTTTTCCAGACTTTTTCCTGTGGTTGATTTCAAGTTCCATAGCATTGTGGTCTGAAAATGTGCATGGTATGATCTCAGTTCTTTTATATTTATTGAGGGTTGCTTTATGTCCCAGTATGTGATCTATTTTGGAGAATGTACCATGCACACTTGAGAAGAAAGTGAATTCCATGGCCTCAGGATATAGAGTTCTAAATATATCTGTCAAATCCAATTGGTCCAAAGTGTCATTCAAGTCCATTGTGTCCTNGTATTCGGTGCATAGACATTTATAATTGTTAGCTCTTCCTGATGGATAGACCCTGTAATTATTACATAATGCCCTTCTTCATCCCTTGTACTGCCTTTACTTTAAAGTCCAGTTTGTCTGATATAAGTATGGCTACTCCAGCTTTCTTTTGACTTCCAGTAGCATGATAGATATTTCTCCATCCCCTTACTTTCAATCTGAAAGTGTCCTNTCTTTGTAGAATTCCTGCTTGTGGTGGTGTCTCTGGTACATTGCGTTCCTTGCAACATTTTCCTTATAGAGTCCCCCTCAATATTTCTTGTAGGGCTGCTTTAGTGGTGACAAATGCTTTCAGTTTTTGTTTATTTGGAAAGACTTTTATCTCTCCTTCTATTCTGAATGACAGGCTTGCTGGATAGAGGATTCTTGGCTGCATATTTTTTCCTGTTCATCACATTGAAGATTTCCTGCCATTCTTTTCTGGCCTGCCAAGTTTCACTGGATAGGTCTATAACCACTCTGATAGGTTTCCCTTTGTATGTTAGGGCTCTTTTCTCCCTAGCTTCTTTCAGAATTCTCTCTTTGTCCTTATATTTTGCAAGTTTCACTATGATACGTCATGCTGAAGACTGATTCAAGTTACGTCTGAGGGGAGTTCTCTGTGCCTCTTGGATTTCAATATCTCTTTCCTTCCCCAGGTTGGGGAAGTTCTCTGCTATAATTTGTTCGAGGTCTCCTTTAGCGCCGTTCCCTTTCTCTTCCTCTTCTGGAATTCCTATGATACGGATATTGTTCCATTTGATTGTATCACTCAGTTCTCGAACTCTCCTTTCATGTTCCTGGATCAGTTTATCTCTTTTCCTTGGCTTTCTCTTTTTCTATAATTATGTCTTCTAATTCACCTATTCTCCTCTCTGCCTCTTCAATCCGTGCATTGGACACCTCCATTTTATTATGTACCTTATTTATAGCATTTTTTAATTTATCACGACTATTTTTAAGCTCCATGGTCTTTGTAGCAATAGTTTCTCTGATGTCTTCCATGCCTTTTTCAAGCCCAGCGATTAATTTTATGACTATTGTTCTAAATTCCTGTTCAGTTATGTTGCTTATATCTGTTTTGAGCAGCTCTTTAGCTGTCATTTCTTCCTGGAATTTCTTTAGAGGAGTGTTCTTCCATTTCGTCATTTTGGCTAGCTTTCTGTTTCTTGTTAGTTGTAAAAGCTTGTTATGCACTCTGCACCTGCGAGTACTGCTGTATTAAAGAAGGAACTTTGACTGTCTAGGGCCTGTCTGTTCAGGAAGTGTTCTTTGAATGGTGTCTCTTGGTCTCTCTTGCTGAGACTTTAGTTATTTTACTTCCCTACTCATATTGGTATTTGGGACTCTCCACCATGTGTACTTTGGCTTGCTTCTTGAGGTAGCCCTATAACTTTGTTTTCTCAGAAGAGTCTGCCTCCTTTTCCTCCAAAACTCCTGTGGTTCTGTAAGGGTTCCTATAGCTTCAGGCCTTCTCTGTTTGAGAGATGGGGGCAAGTGAAATGTATGGAGCTCCGTACTTCTCTGCCATCTTGCCCCTTCTCCATATATTGTGAGATGGGATCGACAGATCATCCAAGTTCACGTGAATAATTGAGTCAATCTTGATTTTTACGAGGGTTTCTTCTAAGTCATATAGTTTCTCTATTTGTGTTCATGCAATTTCATTAATGACATTTATAAGTTGAGGTACACATTTTAACATCAGTTTTAAAAACTCTCATTTCAGATTAAGTTAATTTAGATGGGAAACTTTTAGAAATGTCATGAGTCTTACCAACATATAAAATTCTAAATACGTTATTTAAAAATTTAGAAATTTAGAATTTTTTTTGCTTTTGTTACTTCTGGATTAAGTTCACTTAAAAGTCATAGGGACTGTATGTGAAGGAGATGGTATGTTTTCCTCTTATTTTCTTGCAGATTGTTGTTTGCTGCAGCAAAGGATTCATTGATTACACTAGTATTTATTGATCAGCAACTGGCCAGAGTACTAGCATTCTTCTAGTGCTAGCTCTAACATTGAACTACCACTGAGAATCAAAAAGACTTTGACATTATTTATATTATAGTCAGAAGGTACAAACTATGTGTTCTATACCAGGAGAGGAAATTTGTTCTCTCCCTCCCTTTCTCTCTCTGTCTCTTTCTTTCTCTCCCTCCCTCCTTCTCCTCCTCCCCCCCTCAACTTTTAAAATTTCCTTCCCTAAATAAGGAAACCAAGGTTCAGAAAAATTGAACAGTATTTCCAAGGTCACACATTTAATAGTGACAGCATGGATTCAGGTCTAGATGTTGCCTAAGTCACATTCTTTCTCCTTCATTATTCACTATTTTTATTCTTAGTCACTGGTTTTCAGATAGGAGAATTTAAAGAATTGTTTCATATATTACATCAGTGCTTAAGTTTGCATTTTTTACACTGTTGTCTGAATTTTGTCAAATCTGCTTTCTGTATGATTTTATCAATAGTTCCTGACTCAAATTCATTAGGGGGAGAATTGGGTCACAGGAAGGTTATTTTTTAATCTCCTTAGGATGTTTATTTTTCAATCTCCTTAGACTTGAACTTGATATCTACAGCCTACTAGAAGCAGATGTTGTTTTTTCCCCCATATTCTGAAGTGATTTTTTTAAAATATTTAAAACCTAAGTCAAAGTTTACTGTTTATGAGCTGGATAAACATGCAATACAATAAATAATATACTGTTTATTAGTATTCATACGCAGCATTAATTATCTTGTTGGTTTGTTTTTCTGAATTTAACCGCTAAGTAAATATTTCTTATTCTCTTCTATTCTTATTCTCTTCTCAGATTTGATGGGAACTTTAATACCAATGTATCTAGAACAATTAGTTGCGATCGACTCTCTACCACTGTTAATAGCCGGGCCTTCAATCCAGGACGAGATTTAAATTCAGGTCAGTAATCTCTTGGCCAATATAGATGAACTATATTTCACCACATTCACGTTGAATAAATGTATTGCTGTAGATATTATTCCTTAAGATTTGAAGACAAAATACCATATACTTAAAATTGGATATTTCTTTATGGAAGTTGACACTCGGAAGAGGGAAAGGGAAATCCAGGTGACCTGTATTGACCATTTACTATATAGTATACATATGGCATATACCTTGCTTGACTCTTGAATCCATTGTCTCATTTGTTAGGCATTTTACACTTGTTATTTTAAAGGTTATTTTTGAAACCCAGTTATCTTTGCATTAGAATGTGTTGAATTTATATTCCCTATTTAGAATTTTTAATTTGTTTTGCTGTTTTGGGAAGGATGATGAGAAAGCATTTCTACTAATAAATGGTGCTATATATTGAAGCTGAACTTTGTTCAGATCCAATGGTAATAGCTATTAAGGTACCTGTGCGTATATAGCTATGTATAGTGCCATAGAGACGTAGCGTCTCTGCTTTCTTGTCCTGGCCTTCCGGTCTATATTTCTCACCCTGTTTGTCTTGTTATGTACACTTGCTGATTGATGGGCTTCAGAACCTAAAGCTTCCCCTTTTAAGAGCTGGAAATTAACTTTAGACATCACCTACCAGCTTCAATCCTCAGATTTTACCAAAGAAAAATCTGAGGCTCAGAAGATCCTAAGACTTCCCTTATTATTGGAGAGATGAAGGATCTAATCCTTAAACATGAAGGACTATATTTCCCAAATTCCAGGTCTCTTGCAGATAGGTAAACCTCTAGAGAAGATAGGAGAACAGAATATTGACTTTTAGGACCCCATCCAGTCATGATCCATGGGAAGAATTGTAGTTCAGGAGTTGTGTACACAAACCAGGTAATCTAGTAAGTCTGGAAAGGAAGAAACTATAAGCCTTCTGTTACTTAAGGATATTAAAACTCTGGGGCACCTGGGTGGGTGGCTCAGTCAGTTAAGCATCCGACTTCGGCCCCGGTCATGATCTCATGGTTTGTGGGGTTCAAGCCCCGCATCAAGCTCTGTGCTGACAGCTAGCTCAGAGCCTGGAGCCTGTTTCAGCTTCTGTGTCTCCTTCTTTCTCTGACCCTCCCCTGCTCATGCTGTCTCTCTCTCTCTCTCTCTCTCTCTCTCTCTCTCTCTCTCTCTCTCAGAAAACAACATTTAAAAAAAAATGTTTTAAAAAAAAGATATTAAAACTCTAGCGGCTGGATAAATTAAATGGCCAACCTACATATGCCAGGCACATATTGTATAGACCAGTATATAATACATTCAGTCTTTTTTTTTCTTTTGGTCAGAGAATCTGGAGGCCTTGTGCAGCAGGTGGGGTTAATTTTTAGAAATGAAACTTACTGAAAATATTTTCCATAAAAAATGTAGGGAAGGGCATGGAATGGACAGAGGAAATGTATTATGGAAGACTCCATAGCTGGCACAGGGCACAGAGTAGAAACTTGAATTTTCTAGTTCCCAAATTCAGTGCTCTTTACCCCAGGTACGTTCGGTAACAGGACATGTTGCTGGGTCTGAAGATTTGAGTTCGAATTAGCACTTTTTGAATAGGATCAGATATAAATGTGTTCCAGAAATACACATTTTGTGTAGTTAAAATTTTTACAATATATCTTGTGGGCTCTTTGAATTAATAAGGAAAAAATATAGTCCATTACTTCTCCATATATGTAAGATCTTGAAGGGCTCATACATAAATTTAATAGTTTTCTTTCAGTGATGAAATAGTGGGGTATGTTTACTTTCTTATTAATTTTCTTAATTTTGAACCAAACGTGCATTGCTTTTATAATAAGGGGGAAAATAAAACAAGAAGAAATTACATGCTACTTTCCAGCCTATTTTCACTCCTTTCTGGTAGGCAGTACCTTTCATAATACATATCTGGTAGTAGATCTTCAGTATGGTGTTAAGATTCTAGCCAAAACTCCCTTACCCTCCTGGCTGTGTGACGGGGACATAGGAAAGTGTGGGCTGGGGCCAGACTGAGGGTGGTGCATCCCCACTTGGGAGCCAGAACAACAGTGTCCCGCCAGGGTCCCTTACCTCTCAGGGCCAGAGCTTGAAGGATCTGGAAGCTGCCGCAGCCAGGGCTCCAGCCTCATTGCCTTATTTTATATCTATTCGTTGTTTCTAATAATGAGTGTATTGTTAAGATCTGTCTCTATCATTAATAATCCTCTCGTGTACCTTTTTAGCACCTTCTATGTGGTAAACACTTTCCTTTGTACTCGGTCAGCTATAAACAAGGCAAAAAGCTCATTTCTGGGAGCTGAGGGATATGAATCTAAAACAAAAGCACAAGGAAATATACATGTCTGATGATGAATGCTATGGAGAAAAAGCAATGCAAGGATGAGACACAGTGGAATTTTTGGCTGAGGATGGGAGGGGAGGTAGGAGGGAGGAGTCATCTTATTATTTTGACAAAGGGCTCATCAGTGAGATCTGAATAAGTGGGATTGTAAAACCATAAGAATAACTAACTAGAGGACATGTACCCCAGGCAAAGGGTGGGAGTTAGGAGGATGTTTAGTGTGCTCAGTAACAGCAAGAAGGCTACGGTAAGTGTGATTCAGTGAGTGATGATTAACAGTAGAAGATGAGACCAGAAGCAGTTGGGGGCCAGATCACCAAGGGCATTACTTTACTGGTCCTTAAAAGAACTTCAGATTTTGCTCTGAATGAGATAGGAGGTCTTCGTGGAGGCAGGTGGGGGGCAAGGAGCAAAGGGTTTATGCAGAGTCACGACTTGGCTTAGGTTAAAAGGTTAATCACTGCTGTGGCAAGGATACATTATAGCAAAGCAAAGGTGGAAGCAGGGAGACAATTTAAGAGGTTATCCCAAATCCAGGTGGCAAGTGGACATAGCCTTAATAGTGCAGTAATAGAGGGGGTGGTGAGAAGTATTTGGATTCTGAATGTGTTTTGCAGGTAGAACCATTAAGATTTGCTGACTAATTGGGTGAAGGGCTGGGGGGGGTGGTGAGAGAGTAAGAGAAGAGCTGGCAAGGACTTCCTAGGTGTTTGGCCTTATCAATGAGAAGGACAGTTGCCATTTTTTATGATGGAGAATACTGGTGACAGGCAGGAAATCAACATTTCAGACAGAAAAGTGGGGTTGGGCATGTGCATTAGATATCCACATCTCTAGGCACCTGGCTGGCTCAGTCGGTTAAGCGTCTGGTTTTTGCCTCTGAGCATGATCTCACAGTTCTGGGTTCAGGCCCCACGTTGGGCTCTGTACTGACAGCCAGAGCCTGGAGCCTCTTTCCCATTCTGTCTTTCCCTCTCTCTTTGACCCTCCCCTGCTTGCTCTCTCTCTCTCTCTCAAAAATAAACATTAAATAAAAAATTTGAAAAAAGTGGCACCTGGGTGGCTCAGTCAGCCGAGCATCCAACTTCAGCTCAGGCCATGATCTCGCAGTTCTTGAGTTTAAGCTCTACATCCGGCTCTGTGGTGACAGCTCAGATCCTGGAGCCTGCTTCAGAGTCTGTGTCTTCCTCTCTCTTTGGCCCTACCCTGCTCGCTTCGGATTCTATCTTTCTCTCTCTCAAAAATAAATAAACATTAAAATTTTTATTTATTGTTTTAAAATTTTTTAACATTTATTTTTGAGAGAGACTGAGTACAAGCGGGGGAGGGGCAGAAAGAGAGGGAGACACAGAATCTGAAGCAGGCTCCAGGATCTGAGCTGTCACCACAGAGCCCAACGTGGGGCTCAAACTCAGGAGCCGTGAGATCATGACCTGAGCCGAAGTCAGCTGCTTAACCAACTGAGCCATCCAGGCGCCTCTAAAAAAAAAATTAAAAAAAAAAAAAAAAAAGAATATCCACATGAAAGTATCTCCTAGGCAGCTGGATATATAAGTCTGGAGTCTGGGGAATGGGTCAGACTAGAGGTTGAAATTTGAGATTCATTGTGTGTGTATAGGCAATACTTAAATCATGAGACCCAAAAAGATCATCTAGCAAGCAGGTGTGGGTAAAAAAGAAAAGAGGTTCAGGCCTGAGTCTTGGGACACTTTACTACTTAAAGGTCACTGACATGAAGAGGAAGCTGTAAAGGAATCTGAGAAGGAAGTCAATGTGGTAAAAGAACCAAGAGATCCATGTCCTTGAAGCCAAGTGAATAAAGTATTTCAAGAAGTGGGGAGAGGTCAGTTAGATTAAGTAGGCTCAGTAAAATGAAGGCTAAGAAAACTGACATTGGATTTAGTCACAGGGGGCGGTCATCGATGAACTTGATGAGGGCTGCTCGGTAGAACAGTAGACTCGAATGACAGGCTGATCCTGCTTTGTTCAAGCTCTTAAAAATGGAGAGGAGCTGGAAACAGTAACATGAACTCCCAGGGTTTGCTGAAAGGAAGGAAAGCTGGAGTGCCCTGTGGAGTCAAGAGAGTGTTAAATTGAAAGACATTATAGCATGGTTGTGTGCCAAAGGGAAGGATCCAGTAGAGGAAAGCTAAAGACCCAAAAGCAAGAGGAGAAACAGTTGTTTTGGAGCCTTTTCCTTGATTAGGCAAGAGATAGTGGGATTCCAAGGAGAGAGGATCCAAAAGCACAGCCTTCATTCTTTCTAAGAGGAGGGAAGGAAGAGCAAGTATACAGAGATGCTCATAACAATCAAGGTAGTGTCAGGAATGCAGAGACATGACCTTGGTCATGATTTTGTTCTCTCAGAGACTTGGGAAGCCAGATTCTTGGCCAGGAGCGAGGCCAGAGGAAGCAGCATTGAAGACCTCTTCAATACACTGAGATTATCTTCTGTGACTGAGGTTTTAGAGTAGAACTCCACTGCACACACAATTGGAAATCCTGACAGAGTTCTATTTCATTACAGTAGTTATTAGTGAAGGGAGAAAGAGTTTGAAAAATCAGGAAGGGGAGGAAGAAGATGGTGAGGACAGAGGTATATGGGTAAAGATCAGATCTTGATTTTTGATATTTCTAAAAGCATGACTCAAGTGTAACATACTACCCCAAGGAGGGTTGTTCTCGGCACCGTTGACATAGCTAGATTTACAAGCAGTTTTTGGCAATATTCAGGTATTTGAGAACTGACTTGCTTGTATTCGAAGTTTTGTGACATTCCACCAGGCAGTGGCTGCATCCCAAAGTCCACATTCTTGAGCAGTCATTTGTAATTTAAGAGGAGTGGTAGATGGTGGAGGGTGACCTCAGAGCCCCCCCGTTTTTCCTCCTCTCCAGCTCATGCCCCTTTTCAGAGCAGAATTAATGTACTTCATAGGCTATCGCATGTCTGATATTTACATCTGTAAGATGTCCAGCCTCAGGCTCTTTCAGACTGTATATAATCCATCAATGAGTCCCTAATTGATAACACAGTTTCAGATTGCCTTTCAGACTAGCTGGAAACAGACTCACAAAAATTGTAAACCATTCTTAGCTTCATTTAGCCAAAACTAGGTCATATGTCCATCTATCCGACACACATGTGTGTTCTTAAACCCACCCCTGCCAGATCTCTACTTTCTAAACTGACTCCTTGTCTCTGACTCCATTCAAACAACCAGCATTTGACAGTGCATGTGTTACATTATGGTGCTGGTAATGTTTTGCTCAGATTCCTTCCTGCTTTTATCCCTAGTTTCTCTTCCTCCCTGTCTCTCTCTCTTTTTTTTAATTCCTGCTGAGCTATTTTCTTGTGCGTAGCCTGATCCCTAAGAGAGTTTATTTGAAGAGTCCAAGGAAAATTGCCTTCTGCTCTCTTGAGTTATGCAATTGAGGTGTGAGTAGAGGGGGAGTGAGTCTTTCTTGCCAAAAGAAAAAGTGCCTGGACTTTTTTTATATTGTGTTTGATTTAAAGACCTCATTTGAAGTTGGAAACTTCGATCTTGGTAGTGTCACAGTCTCCATCGAGAAATGGGATTCACGGGGCGTAAGGGCATCTGTAAGTCATGTTACAGTGGGAGATGCTGCTTGAGGCGCAGGTGGGCTCCGGGGGCTATGCTGCCAGTTCCAGGGGCTTCGGCGCATCCTTCTGCGAGTCCCAGCGACTGGCTGTGTGTTGTAGGCTTCTCTCTCTCCTTTAAAATGCCATGAAAATGACCTGTTCAGCATGCTAAAGCCAATGCAGTGAAAAGCTATGTTCTATCTAAAAACCTAAAATAAAAGAATAAAAACCAAACTAGGAACTTCTGGTTTGTTTTTATGCCCAAGTGCCCAGCTTCATGACTGCATTAGTGTCACAAGAGATGTGGTAATTATTCACATAACCTCTAAAAACCATTCAGTCACTTAGAAATCTAGAGGTGCCTGGGTGGGTCAGTCAGTTGAGCATCTGATTTCGGCTCAGGTCAGGATTTCATGGTTCATGGGGTCGAGCCCCACGCCGGGCTCACTGCTGTCCGTGCACAGCCCACTTGGGATCCTCTGCCTTCCGTCTCTCTGCTCCTACCGATCTCTCTCTCTCTTACAAAAAAAAAAAAAAAAATTAAAAAATGTATAAAAATTAGTCACTTAGAAATCTAGATTAAGATTATGTGATTCAGTTTACGTGTGTGTGTGTGTGTGTGTGTGTGTGTGTGTGTGTGTACACAGATAAAATTAAGTACACAGAGGGCTCTTCACTTTGATTCCCCTAGTTCTAGTCCTATAATGGGAGCTCCTACAAAGGTCTAGTCTTTCTTATAGTTTGTTACAGCAACCCTATTATACTGATTTCAGGAGATTTTATTAGTCCCATATATTCTCATATGCATCTTCTCTCATAATACATATCATAATGGATACAACCTGGTTTTGTTTTTTTTTACTTAACAAATATATCCTGAACATTTCTTTGTATATATGTGAATAAATCTACTTCTAGATCGTGGTGGTAATGATTATTTAACATCCTTGAAGTCGGGACACCTGGGTGACTCAGTCAGTTAAGTGTCCAACCCTTGATTTCAGCTCAGGTCATGATCTCATAGTTTGTGAGATCAAACCCCACTTTGGGCTCTGCACTGACAGTGCCCCCTCTCTCTCTGCCCCTCCCCTATTCACACACTCTTTATCTCTCTCAAAATAAAACTTTTTAAGAAAAAAGTCCTTAAGTTAACCAGTCTACCCCAGTTCAGCATTTAGATTGTCCCAGTTTTTTACTACATTTACAGTTGCCCCCTGGAGGGATTTCAGGTGACCCCTCTTCAGTTTTCCTTGACCCCTGTGTGGTAGTTAACAGGTAAACTTTTTTGAAGCTCTGTCCTTTGATTTCTGTAAAATTATTCTGTGCCATTTATCTGTTTACTTCTCTGAGTCCTTTTCATTTTTCTTCTTAAGCTCCTTTTTCCTCAGGTAGATGTCCCCTCTTACCCACCTTCCTCACTTCTAAATGTTACCTCCCCAAATGTTCTCAATTTAGCCAGCACCTCAGCTTCTACCACATGCTGTGGGATTCCATATCTCTCTTTCCAGACGTGGCCTATTTGAGTTTATTTATTGAGTAACCAACTTTAAGACATACATGTCCTTGTGATTATTCTGTAGCTACCTCAAAAAATTGTTTTCAGTTTATTTATTTTTGAGAGAGAGAGACAGGGAGGGGCAGAGAGAGAGAGAGGGAGAGAGTATCTTAAGCAGGCTCCACACTGTCAGCATGGACCCTGTCGTGGGCTTGAACTCATAAACCATGAGATTGTGACCCGAGCTGAAACAAAGAGTCAGATGCTTAACCGACTGCAGCCACCCAGGTGCCCCACTACCTCAAAAATTAAACGGGAAACACACTTTTCTCTAAACTCATACCCAGTCTGGGCTCAGGATCCCGATTAGCTCTACATCCATCCTGGTCACACTGGACATTCTTCCTCACCTTTATCCACCTACTACTTCTTCAGGTTTTAGCAGATTTCTCTGGAGTCTGTGTTCAAATTAGAGTGTGAGTGAGTGAATATTTATTAAGTATTTACTATGTACAAGACCCCTCACTAGGCATTTACTGTGTGTGCCTCTTCCGGGGTATTATGCTGACTTGTCATGTAGGTCTCATTGTCTCCTTTTCATTGCAGGGGCACCCGGCTCAGATTCCGTAGTTCAAAGATGTGTCTCGAATCCCTTTTGTCTACTCCACTGCGAATGCCATGAAGCTAGAGCTTCATAGACCTTTCTATTAATATAGAAATTAATATAGAATATGGTATTAAATTAAATATAGAATTAATATATAAACCTCCCATAAGGTTTCTCTGCTTTTTTATTTATCTTTTTCAATATGTCCTGTACACTATAGGTATTTTGCAAACACCTGCCCTGTAACTCCATTTCTCAAAAACCTCTGATGGCTCACCTGGAAGATAAAGTAGAGGCCTTTCAACTCCATTTTCTCCTCCTCCTCTTCCCTCTACCCTCAGGGGATCACTTTCATTTCTTCAAAGCCCCAATCTCCCTCACTCCTTCATACTTTATCTCGTGTTATTGTTTTATCCTAGTGCCTTCTCTGACTTGTAAAATAATGCTCATTCTTCAGGGTCCAACTTCTTTGTCCTCTTTCCTAACTCTTACAGGTAGAATTCCTCATCCCTTGTACAGGCTGGGCTCACTAGGGGCGTTTTCTGGAGACTGGTAGCTTGTGGGAAAAGGAAAGGAAGGGGGATCGAGTGGTGAGAGAAGTTGGGCTCAGATACAGTCTCAAGAGAGTCCTCAGCCACCTCCAGAGTCACTTACAGGCTGGGGCAGGGGGCTGGGGGCATTCAGAGTCATGTTGGCACAGCTACAACTCTTTTTTATTATTTTACTCTATGGTACATTCTTAGAAATTGAATTTTTTATGTTTAACATCTGCCTGATCTTCTCCTTTTCATTTATTTTTTTATATGTTGAGTTCCCAATCTAGTGACTTGCCTATAGCAGGTACACAGTAAATGCTTATGGATGAATGGGTGAATGAATGGAAGGAAGGAGGAGAGAGAAAGACTAGAATTTTCTTTTTGCTTTTGTTTTTATAATGGAAGAGCTAAGACTTTTGAAGGACCTTAGTGAAGAAAAGAATGTGGTTGTAATTTGCTTGCAAGGTAGCACTGGTTTCTTTAGTTTCATAGCAAATTAGCACATATAAATATTTCAGGTATATAGAGTGACACAGACTATGCATATAAAAAATATCATTCTGCATTTGCATGAAACTAACTCTAGTGAATCCAAACACTCAGTGTACAAAAGAAAATCAATCTGCTCCTTTTTAGTACCTCATAAACCGTTTCATATTTTTGTCTTAATTCTTACCATGGATACCAAAGACAAGTATCCAGTCCATTTTATAGATGAGAACAGGCTGAGAGAAGTCAACTGATCTACCTAAAGTCAAACAACAAATTGTTGGTATTGGGATGACTAAACATGTGTCCTGACTCCTAATCCAATGAGCTTCCTACCATACACAGCTTAAGATGAAGAGATTTCTCCATCCCTGTATTCTGCCTACTGACATTTCAAACTCTTTATGTCTAAAAAAAAAAACAAACCCATAATCTCTGACTCTTTCAACCAAACCTCTTTTTTCTCCATGTCCCATGTCATTTAACAGCAACTTCATTTTACATGTCACCAAAGCTTGAGACCCAGAAGCAACCATGACTCCTTACTCGTACTGTCTCATAAAGAGGTTCTCTCAGGTAGCATCTGTATATGCTAGCTTCTGTGGTAGACACCAAGATAATCAAGACAGAATTTTTACTCTCAAAGCTTAAGAACTAGTTGTATATATGTATTTATTGAGGGGAGTGAAGGGAAGTAGAAAATCAACAGACAATCCAGTTACCATACAGTGCTAAGCGCTATAATGATAAAGGTAAGCCTGGAGCACTTGAACCCGTATTGTAAGGTTGAGTGGAGTCTTAAAAAAACAATGGGAATTATCCTGGTGATGTGCATGTGGTAAGTACATTTCCCATTTAAAAATCTATACAAAGTGCAGCCAGCACAATCAGGATCATTGTATAAGAGGGAGTAAGTAACAGGAAACAAAGGTAGCACTAAGCTAGTTTTTAACCATTTGTAGATTACTCTGAGGAGTTGGGTTTTGGTTTGGTTTTGTTTTTTTGGTTGGGGTTAACAAGCTGACAGACTTTAAGCAGCATAAGCCAGAGAGCTTTGTGGAGAGTAGGTAGAAGTGTAGTTAGCCTGGAAGAAAGAGAAAACTGAGCTAGACTATTAAATGTTATCCAAAAATGGGAGGGGACAGTAGAGAGGTGGCCATGGCGTAAGCAAAATGGCTAGATGAGGTATACATGAGATGGCAAAAAGTGGAGAATCTGTGTAGATTGCTCACTCTTCCAAGTTGCTTGGCTGAGAAAAAGGGGAAAGGTCCCTGATAACTTAGGGAAGAGGTGGCATGAAGGAAGTATTTTATTGTTACTGCTATTGCTAATCATTTAAGTTAGGGAAACTTCATTGTTTTTTAAGTTAGGGAAACTTGAAAATGTTTATATGCTGAGGACAGTCCATCTAGAAAGAAAGTAGAACTGAGGAAACAGATGGGACAATGGAGTTAAATGTCTTGGTCCTGTTGTCCCAAATTTGGCTAATCATCAGAGTTACCTGGAGTGCTTTCTCAAAAAACCCAACCCAGACCTGGTGACTCAGAATGGTGGCTTAGTAAAGCTTGGGAATCCATAGGTTGCAAAAGCTGATTGTGATGATCAGCCAGGCTTTGGGAGCTCTGTTAAATTTCTCTTGCCCATTCCATGAATGTTTGAAGATCACCTAGTCCTTTGGGTCCTCTGGGAGTGGTCTCCTAAAAGGAAGGGAATAGAGTAGTGGGTCCTACACTGATCCTTGATTGCTCCAGAAGTTTTTTCTGGATTCTCTGCGCCCATGACCAGCTGTCTTAACTGAATCAAGGACAGAATGGAGTGGTTATTTTGCATGATGTAGATGACCCAGAATGGACATAAAGAGCTGTGAGTTTGGAGCAGAACCAGAGATTTGAGGTTGTTCTCTCCTTTATATTAGACTGAAGCAAATACAGTGGGATTAGCTGAGTCAGCTGTCATTAATCTAAGTTTGGCAATGGGCTTTCACTACCATGGTCATTGTGGTGGTTGAATAACTGGGCTACATGGTCTGGAGCCCGTTCAGGGGTCAGAGCTTAGGTCACTGTTCCATTCCTGAGCCAGAATATGCTTAGCTTAAAATGGGAATAATAATATCTCTTTGATAAAGCTCCACGTTTGGCTCTTGCTTAGCTATCAGACACTTGGGAAAATTAACCTCTATATGCCTTGGTTCCCTGAATGATAAATTAAACCTACCTCAAAAGGTTGTAATGATAATTAACTGGAATAATCTGTACAAAAGACTTAGCCAAGTGCCTGGTACACGATCAAATACTCAGTATGGCAACCACTCTTGAGCAGTATAAACCATATCTGAGGGTCCATGAAATATAGCTCCTCCAGAGTGTGTGGCAAAATGATGCTCTGGAAGTGAGCTAGGAGTAGGAACTGGAAGGTGTGATATAGGGTAAAATTCCAGAAATTTTGTTTGGAGTCCAAAAAAGGTTTATTTTATTCCCCTCCAAAATGATTGCTGTTGCACAGAATATTATTAAAGGTGCCATGTAATTTCTGGTCTTTTGGGGGAAGTGTGTGTGTGTGTGTGTGTGTGTGTGTCTGCCATTCTGTGTATTTAGGACAGCTCTTAATATTTTATATTTGGGAAGCTGTGGGAGGTAGATGGCTTTGTGTGTTTAGCTGAGTAGTGTTGGGGTGGGCATCAGAAAGGCCAGAGTTCCTTGAGGTGGGAGGCGACAGGCCGTCTACCACAGAGCAGTTTCTTTGTGTGTCTACCTTTGGTGGATAATACTGTCAGAAAAAAGTCACAGCCCAACTACAAGCAGTTAATAATCCATCTCTTTCTCATCGGCCTGGTGGTTTAAGCATTAAAGAGGGCAGCCCAGGAGTTTGGGGACATGGGTTCATTTTGACTAGAGAAGCTGATAATAGAAGAACTGGTCAGATGTAGATGGTGAAATTGGAAGGGAAATAATTTGGGGGCCGTAGGATCTGGGGTACATGTGTTAGAAATTTCCACAGACAGCATACTACACTGCATGCAGACAAATCTTGAGACTTACTAAATAGGAAATAAAGAATACCTGTAAAAGGGAAAGGCACATTTTCTTAAAGTAAACTCTACCTCTAATGTGGGGCTCAGACTCACCACCCTGAGATCAAGAATCACGTGTTCTACAACTGAGCCAGCCAGACACCCCAGAAGGGTACATTTTTTAGCTGCTTCTCCGACAACAATTTGTGTGTTGTGATTGAAGAAAAATAAGCCATTGGGTATTTTGAAATTGTTTTTGCTAGAATTAACATCGGAACTATGAGAGAAAAACAGTAAATTTGTTGAAGTCTACACAGAAAGTGACCTGGGGAACAGAGCATGCCTTTAACGAACAAGGGTGTCACAGGTACCCCCTTGTTTGTTAAAGGCCAATATGAAGGTTTCTCTGTCATTTTCTCTAAATGTTTCTTGGTCCTATTTGAACATTTTCCTTAGTCTTGGGTCAGTAATAATCATCTCTTAATGCTGACTTACCAAGTTATTCTAAGTTACTGTGAAGTAAGAATACTACTTTTTCCTTCAGTTTTTTTTTTGCATAAACTTAGTCAAAGCCAGTTAGAAATTTGCTCTTTCTAGAGAAGGACAAATACCATATGTTTGCACGTATAGGAGGATTAGGAGGAACTTAGGAACAAGGGGGAGAAGAAGGGCNTCTAATTATAAATCTTTGTGCTTCCTTCCTTCTTACTGACCCTCATTCGTTACCCTTCTTCTCTTTGATTTCGAAAAGATCTATGGAAATACCTTGTCCAAATCCATCACGTAGAGACTAGAGATGAGGAAATTGTGAGAGCTCTTGGGGGCAGAGGTGAAGAGCGTTGGCCAAGGTCATCCTTCACTGGTTCATCTAGCAGTTAGTGACTCAGCGCTTCCTAAAACGAGGCAGGCACCAGGCTCTGTGATAAACTCGGCTTCTGCCCTCACGGAGTTTACAGCCTGTCTGCCTGAGAGACCTGAAACACAGCCACAAAAATCAGTACACTGATCATTACCACATTTTGCTATGAGGGAAAACCCTGGGTGCTGTCAGAGAGGATAATAATAGAGGGTGGTCCAGGAAGGCCTCTCTGAGATGGTAAAAGGATCACTTTGTGTGAGAGCTTGTCACATTTGCCAAACCGAAGGATGTAGCCTCAACGTTCAGTGTAGTGAGCTGAAGAGGGTAAAAGTGAGGTTGGAGCAGGGTCAGTTGAGCATCTGACTCCTGATTTTGGCTCCGGTCATGATCCCAAGGTCATGGGGCTGAGCCCACGTCAGGCCATGCAGAGCCTGGAGCCAGCTTAAGATTCAATTCATTCATTCTCTCTCTCTCTCCCCTCTCCACCCCCCCATCTCTCTCTCTCTCTCTCTCTCTCTCTGTGTCGAAAATNTAGGAAGGTGCAGGGCCTTCTCAGTTTTGGATACAATGCTAGTTGTAGCACAGTGGGAAACCTGGGAGGGTTTTAAGCAAAGCTGTGTTGGGATTTGATTTCCATATTAGAAGGATGCCTCTGGATGCTGTATAGTGAGTAAATTTAAGGTCAGAGAGCTTGCCAGTCTTAGAGACAGGACCAAAATCCATGGCTTCCTATTCCAGTCCATTCTGGTTTTTCAGCATCTTCCTTCTAGTCCCTAAGGGCCAACCCAAATTAAATGGAAAGTGCAAAATAGTGTTGGGCCTGCGTCCAACTGGCTCTCTTATGTTTATTCAGATCGACAGTGGAAGACCTCTCCAATCCGTTAAACACCTACAGAATAATTAAGAGGTCTCAGCGATATAGTTTCTCAGCCACATACAGACTCTGTTCTCTAAAATATGCTTGTTGTGGCTTAGTGTCACTCAGAGTCTTGAGTGTTCTCATTCACTTGACTCTGCCTTCTGAGCTACGGTGTGTGTGTGTGCCCTTTTCCAGTTAAGCCAGCCTGTGGGGTCACTGGCGAACCCCGTGACATTGGACTACTCAGCTGACATGGCCAGTTTTAGCAGCTTAGCCATTTGTTTTTTCTCACAAGGTTAAATGCTCATGTTAGCTTAGGTCTTCCTGCCACTGTCATATTCTTTCTATCAGGTGCCTTCTTAGTTGCATTTATTCACATTGTATATTTACACACTAATGCAGCTGATTATTTTGAGTGAGAAACGCCAACATTTATATATTCTGCCTCTCAAGAGGCTTTTTAATCTCCAGGTTGCCAATGCATTCAGCATTTATTCACCGACCTTGTAGAGGCACTGTCGTGTTCTAGAAAGAGCACGTGGCTTTGGAGGCAGACCCCTCTAGATCAAGTCAGCACTCTGCCCTTGAGCAAGTTCATTCAGCATCTGTAAAATGGATATAGTAACAAACTCTGGAAGTAATTACGAAAAGCAGCACACTGTGTATAAAACTGGTTTGTATCATGCTCAGTAAACTTTCACTGTCTTATTAGCAAATCAGCCTTATTGAGGCATCACTGACAGGCCATAAACTTCACAAGTGTAACATACAATTGATACATTTTGACATGTGTCATCTCCTGAAGTCATCAGACACTCAGGCTTTTCCTCTCTCCATTTACCTATTTCTATGCCTGTCATATTGGCAGTGGTGTTGGGAGAACGGAGCGTCAACTGTTATCACTGTCATTATCCTTGCTCCATATTGATTGAGTCACGCTATTGATCTTTAATTGGGTTCGGCATCAGAAGAGAGTAAGGTTTTACAATTTATGAAACACACGTTTCACAAATGATTGAGAAAGAGTATTTTTAAAAATTTTTTTTTAATATTTTTATTTCTAGGAGAGAGAGAGAGAGACAGCGTGAGCAGGGGAGGGTCAGAGAGAGAGGGAATCACAGACTCTGAAACAGGCTTCAGGCTCTGAGCTGGCAGTCAGCACAGAGCCCGACGTGGGGCTCGAATCCACGAACCGCGAGATCATGACCCAAGCAAAGTCGGACGCTTAACCGACTAAGCCACCCAGGAGCCCCAAGAAAGAGTATTTCTGAGAAGAGGCCTCCAGCAGCCTGTATGCTGCGGACAACCCTGCAGCTGTCACCAAGTGGGCACCTTGATGTGAAGAGAACTGGGCGCCTCTGCTCAGGGCACAGAGATGACTCAGACAGATCTTGCCCTCAGGGATCTCAGACGCTAGGAATGGAGGTGTGAAATGTTACCTGGAACAGCTAATGACGCTTACCAGAAGGTGGGAGGGGTAAGATGGCTGGAGCATTTGAGAGAGTGCAGTGGCTTCCGTCTTGGGCATAAGCTCCAGTGAAGAAGAAACCATTTATTGCCACCTTCACCTGTGTCTATCTGCATTAGGTGTGCGGAGCAGTCGAGACAAACACAGGCCCTACCCGTTGATAGCTTAAATCCTAACATTGTGCATCGTGGCCCGGCAGGTTGGACGTTTGCCCAGCCTTTTCCTGGACAGCGTCCAGCATTTCTGAGGAAAGAGCTAGCATGCAGCACCCCAGCCCAAGTTCTCCAGTGGCCCCAACACCTCACTAACTTCTAGGAATGGGGGAAACTGCCTCTGGGTTGCCTGTGTGGAAAATAGGGCTGTATTCACCTCCACATCTAGGTCAGAGAGGGGCCTGCTTGGGGCGCAAAACACAATGATAGATTGCTTCTGGGCCCTGGGGTCCTCATTACCATCATATCCATCATCTTCTGCTAGTACCGAGTAATGGATGAAATTTAATCAGATGCCAAAGGAGTTCTCAGCAGGAGGCGTTGAGGACCCTGGCCTGATGCTTATGCTCTAGTGGTGGAATGATTATAAGGAACAAAAATGATCTTTGTGGGGAGATGAAATGTATCATGCATTGTATGGATTCTGATTTATTTTAAAACATTCTTGCTCTCATTGGCTCCTCTTTTAATAGTCTCAGTGTAGCCTGTTTATTGTTACAGATGTTACTTTTAAATGAGGTCATTGAGCTTTGCTTCCAAAGGCAGTGTTTGCCTTTTTATTGCTGGCTTGGCAGGGCTGCCTCAAGCCCAGTGCTAACATGAGATCAAGGTGAAGGTTTCAGACCCCCAGAGAGAGAGCCGTCTCCATGTTGACATGCACTCACCTCAGCCATGGGTCTCCGGAGAGCGTGTGGCTGCCTGAGTCCAGGTGATGACCTTGATAAGGTTGACTGGCAGAGTAGGGTGGGCACTGGCGTTGTGGTCACGCACGCTTGGCTGTTTTCTTGTCCCAGGGGAGCCCTCAGGGAGGCCCAGGTACTCTGAGAGGGCCTCTTGGTCCGAGGCCCGTAACTTGGGGATAATACTTTGTTACTCCTAGGATTTTTGTGGGGATAAAATATGCTATGCTTAGTGTTTGTCTGGTGGGGTCATTGCTGAAGGCATGAGGCACTGACCATGCTTTACGCCCTCCATGGAGTGAATGCATTTCCCATGGTGCGGTCAGGGGACGGCACTCAAGTTGAAGGCCCACTGACCGCATCCAGCTTGCTGCTGATATTTGCAAATAAACTCGAACTGGCACACACTCACACTCACGGGCACCCGTGTCCGTGGCTGCTCTGGCACTACAGCTGCCGAGTTGGATGGGTTGCAGCAGAGACTGTGGCGACTGCAAAGCCAGAGTTCTTGACTCTGCAACTCTTTGCAGAAGTTGGCCGACCTCTGAACCAGACTCCGGGATGGCCGTGTGGCAGTCAAAGCATTATATACATTCTTGTCAGTTGTGCCTCATGCTCTCTCTTTGCCTTTGCTCAGACTCCTCCTTGCCTTGAATTGCTTTCTGCCCCATTTCCTGCAATGTAAGTCTTCTGGTGTATCAGTTATTGCAACAGGACTTGGGTTTTGCTCAGCTAATGTGCATCTTGCAGCACGTAAGGCAGTACCCTACACATAGTAGGTGTACTGATTTGGTGGGGAACAGAGTCAGGAGGGCGCCAGAGAAGGGAGAGGATAAGAAAGGCTTCCTGGAGGTTTGGGGACAGGACTGCACGCAGTAAGGTGGCTGCCATTCCTGCTGCACATCAGTGGCATCAGTGGGATACAATGTACATAGGAAGGGAGGCGACGCTACATGATAAGAACACAGGAACCAGGACATCCAGGCTTGAATCCCAACATGATCATTGACTAATGAGACTTCAGACAAACCACTTAAGCTCTCGAAGCATATTTTCTTTTTCTTTTTTTAAAGCTTTTTAAAAATTTATTTTGAGAGAGAGAGAATCCCTAGCAGGCTCTGTACCACCAGTGCAGAGCCCGAAGCGAGGCCTCAACTCACGAACTCTAAGACCATGACCTGAGCCAGAGTTGGATGCTTAACCCACTGAGCCACCCAGGTGTCCCTCTAAGCATATGTTCTAAAGTCCATCGTAGGGAATAATACCCCCTTCATCGTACAGCTGTTTTAGGGGTTAAATGAGGTAACATGAAGGAAAGCCTGTGTCCCAGTATTGGTACATTGGAATCACCCTGTAAATTGTTACCGAATGAGAGTGGTTCTGACCTCTCAAGTACCATCTGTGCTGTTTTCCTCGTTGTGGAGTGAACGAGGTCAAGGTCACAGGTATAGTTCTTCTGGAGACTAGGCCTATTAACGTCACTGTTTTCCACAGTTAGAGAATGTACCCCAAGCCAGCAAGTGTACGCTGGCCCAACAGGGACCAACCTACTGAGGGGAGAAACTAGTGCAAATGAATCATTCATGCTGGAGAAATATTCCAGTACCTAGAGTGTCGCCATGCAGTGTTAAGAGTAATAGCTTCGCTTGACTAAAGCATTCATTACATTCTTCTATTCATGGGTGTTTTTTAAGGAGCAGAAAGAAAATGTTTAGTGCAAAATTTACAGCCTTAGATCTCGTGGGATTTCTTCATACTACAAGCAGTTTATGCAAAACAGATGCCTACGGAGTGGTGCCTGCCTGCACCTGTGGATTTGGTGGTTATATTTCATTTTCCCCACTCCAGTTCTTGCAGACAACCTGAAATCCAACCCTGGAATTAAGTGGCAGTATTTCAGTTCAGAAGAAGGAATTTTCACCGTTTTCCCAGCACACAAGTTCCGGTGTAAGAGCAGCTATGAGCATCGCAGTAGGTACGTTGACTTGCTTGCTAAATGCTAAGGTTTTGATTACTACCTGAGAGTGATCTGTATGAAACAGGGATTCCTCATTTACACACACAGTTCTGCCTCTAAGCTGTGATTTCAGGAACTTGTTCTGAAATGATTTCACCACTGAGCATATGTGGTTGTGGAAACGCTAGGAAGGGCAAATGATGAATTCTGGAGTTTATCTGTAAACTAACAAGCCAAAGAAGACAAGGTATTCACTAAAGAAATTAAATCATTGGAGGCGCCCAGGTTGTTTTGAGCTTCAGGTGTCTTCGGTGAGACAGAAATAATAATACTTTCTCTAACGTGCAACCCTGGATGACTTCATAGCCTATTTGTGATTCCCAGCTTTCCTTTCTTTGACAATGTGCCTGGCCATCTTTTTGAAATTTACATGCAGTCTTAGCTACTAGAAGTTTAAAGTTGTCCAGAACACATTGCATTGAAGAATGTTAACATCCCTGCTCTTCTCTCTGAAATGAGTGGAGTTTGTGAGTTTGTACCGCTTAGCCAGAAGGGCAGTAATGGTGAGCTAATTTGTACGACAAGACTCATCAATTTACAGAACCCCTTAGGCATAGGTAACTTCCCTTTTGAATCCTTACAGCTTCCCTTCTCAGTGTCAGATGTTTGATGCCAGAAAATCTGGAGCTAGTGCAGGATGCTCATATTTCTCATACCATTTTTTGGAGTCTAAATTAGCCATCACTTTAGCCTCTCTTTATCTTTATTTTGTGTCTCAAATTTTCCCCAAGGAAAATCCTGCTTCTTTGCTTTTCCTGGAAGGATCCTTGCTTGTTGGTATGGTTTCTTCTGTTCTCTCTCTAGACATTCTGGTGAAGACTTCAGTGTCTTAGAGATTAGACCAGAAGCCATGTCCTTGGGTCTAGGCTAGCTCATCTCAGGAGAGGTCAAAGACCTCATGAATCATCTAATTTACATTTACTTCTAAGAAGATAGATTGGCTGGCATGCTGCTGTTAATGAATCACCTATGAGGGAAAGTCCAGAAGGACAAGCGGGACCTGTCACAAATCAGCTCTCACCTCCATTTGGAAGGCTTCATGCATATCTACCCTGAATCTGCATCAAACCAACCCTCAAGGCTGTCTTCCCTTGGCCAAGTAATCCAGGTTCCTCCCCTCATAGATTGCTGTTCCCAGCCCTTTACTAGACGTAACCATTACATGTCCTCTACGTCCTTTGAAATGTGGGATGGGTTTTCGAGCGCACAAGAAAGGATGCGAATCATGCTGTGGGGACTGACTCCCGGATTTTACATTTAGTGTCACTATTTTTACATTCGTCTAAAATAGTTCCTTGACAACTTATTGTGACAGTGTGAACACATTCTGCTTTTCATTTATATGGGTTGAGTCTGGAAGGAGATAGACCATTTTTGTTTTTGTTTTTTTAATTCCCTCACCTTGCCTGGAGGACCTACAGAATTCCGTATTTGACATGGTTGTCGGTGTTGGGACAGTCAGATTTCCTTCTTTTCCTTCTCTTTCATTTCTGTAGTCACCTCTCCTGGATTCTTTTTATTCCATTCCCCTGCTGACTTAAGGATCCTGACTAGTGAAATCACAGTGGTACCTCAGGGTTAATGTGGGACTTTTGGCTTGAGAACAGAAGTGTAAACTTGGCCAGATTTTGAGCAATTCCTTTTTTTTTTTTTTTAACTTTGCCTATATTTCTCAATTTGTGCCCAGGTTTTTGTGACTCAACCGGCATCTAACATTTCACAGAAAAATCTAGTGTTTGAGGGGTGTCACTAGAGAATTCTCTTGAGGCTGACTTGCTTTCTTAAGCTCGCCCTAATTTGTTCCAGCTTTAAAACCGTGAATAGAGACCTCATTAAACCTCTTCTCACAAACCTTCCTGTAGTGCACATTAGCCGAAGCCTGCTTCTGATGGGAGCATTTCTCCTTTGGACCTTCCCCACCCTCCCTCCACCCCCTTTCGTTAATGTTGGCAAACAAAAACCTGGCAAGGAGAGTGGCTATCACAGGCTTGGACAGATTTGATGGCATGGTTTTAAATGCTCAGATAAGGGGCCTTTTGGTGGCTGACCTGTGTGAATTGCTTTAGCACAAAAAGGAAAGGGCCCTCTTAAGCGGTAAGCTTTGTATGGGGAGAGAGAAACCAAACTGGCTATTGAAGCCTGCCCAGCATGTTCACACATTCCAGGCTGCCTCACTTTCAGCAGAGCCCCGCTCTGTATGTCTGCAGAGGAGGACCCCGGCCCTGGCGAGCAGATCTCCCTCTCCCTCTTGAGCTGTCTCTGCAGCCTGAGGGGCCACCGGTTCTATTTTCTGTAGCTGAGTATTGGGTAACCTGGAGCAGTATCACCACACACAGCTGAGAGCAGTGCCTTTCAAATGTGTTGAAAAGGCCAGCCTCCCAAAGGATTTGCTGACCCCTCCCTCTTTTGTTTAGATTTCATTTTTAATGTAATCTCTATACCCAATGTGGGCTTCGAACCCACAACCCTGAGATCAAGAATCACATGCTCCACCAATGTGAGCCAGCCAGGCGCCCCCAAAACGATTTGCTTCTGAAGACCTCCTCCTCGTTGCTTTAATCTTCGGAAGACCTAAATTACCAGTCCCTGTTCACAGACACTGTTGTCTCAGGTAGTCTCAGGTGTCTCAGGCACCGGTACCATTTTGCCTTCCCAGCTGATCTCTCCAGCCTTGTGCCATTCCTGGAAAGATACATGGACATCACATGCCTACACATCTGTAGTGTTCACAGCTGTGTTAGGTTGAGGTCTTTTTACCTAAACCAGGACTCACCCCAGAGAGCTTCTCCCCCTTCTAGACCTATCTACGTCTCCACGGTCCGGCCACAGTCAAAGCACATAGTAGTGATCCTGGACCATGGGGCTTCTGTCACGGACACCCAGCTTCAGATCGCCAAGGATGCTGCCCGGGTCATTCTCAGCGCCATCGATGAACATGATAAGGTGACCATTACCCCAGTGACCCCCATGACACTGGATCTTGCTTCAATACCTTTCAAAAAGTACCTTATGTTTTATGATCTATATTTTTAAATTCATATTTAACATGACTTTGGGAAAAGAGAGTTGATTTTGTTTTTGTTTTTTTTTTAAATATTTTTTAATGCTTTTTATTTATTTCTGAGAGAGAGAGAGAGAGAGACACTGTGAGCAGGGGAGGGTCAAAGAGAGAAGGAGATAAAGAATCTGATAGCAGGCTCCAGGCTTTGAGCTAGCTGTCAGCACAGAGCCCGATGCAGGGCTCGAAGCCACAAACTGTGAGATCACGACCTGAGCCAAAGTCAGACGCTTAACTGACTGAGCCACCCAGGCGCCCCCGGTTTGGTTTTTATTCTTGTGTTTGAGCAAGCAGCTACCAGCTCTGGTTTCCAAATCTCTTTTAAAACCACCCCCACCAAGCTGAGTCTTGGGCTTCCCTCATGGCTTCTGGTAAGATTTTCAATAAACTGTGACTTTCACACTGGAAGTTGTGCTTAAAGGGGAAAAGGACAAGGGCTTGGATGCTGGTGGATGGCGGGACTTTATCTCAAGATTTACAAGAAGTGCGGTATAAGGGAAGGCTTCTAGAGGTTTCCGAATCTCTAGGACACCTCAGAGACAGGTGTGTTTATAGCTAATGATAATTTGTTGCCTGTGGACATTTTCTGCTTCATCATTTTGACTTTTCCAACTCAACTCCTAAGGTTTTACTAAGTTGGAAAACCAAGATGGTTAGTCCTTGCTAAGATTTTTCCCTGCCTGCAGTGGTTATTCTTAATGTTATAGTTGAACACCATACTTCCGACTTCATCTTGGAACAAAAAAAATCAAACTCCAGAGTCCCTTCCCCTTACCAATTTTTAGCTAATCCTTTTCAAATTTAATAGATTTATGCCTCTAGGCATTTATTTTTAAACTCTCAGAAACCATTCTGTAGGCCTTCTCAGTTCTTGGGCTTTTCAGGGAAAAAAAAAAAAAAAAAACCTTCAAATAATAACAAGATTTCTTTTTCTGTCCTCCAGATCTCTGTGCTGACAGTGGCTGACACAGTCAGGACATGCTCCCTCGACCAGTGCTATAAGACGTTCCTGTCTCCAGCCACCAGTGAGACAAAAAGGAAAATGTCCACCTTCGTCAGCAGCGTCAAGTCTTTGGACAGTCCTACCCAGCATGCAGTGGGATTTCAAAAGGCATTTCAGCTGATTCGAAGCACAAACAATAACACAAAGTTCCAAGCAAGTAAGTGCAGTCTCTCAGAGGACTTATAAACTAATAGATCAAGGATGGTGATCGGAATACATTGTAAATTGATCACAGAGCTATGTTGAGAGGGATTTTTAAAAACACTGACCTGGGATAAAATTTTCATGTGTTGTCCTATTGGTCATCTAGGACTAAGATCTTACTCAATTTTTTCATCTTTTCCAACCAAAGGCACTCAACCTGCACAATTTCTTCCCTTTCAGAGTCTCTTCCTCTTGCCCCTTTATTAAGAACATAGCCCCAGTTATTTCCCAGGGGAATATCCACGTCTTTTTTAATGGTAATTGTGAGCCTTGCCTCCTCGTGGACGTAAGAGTGGATGTCTGCTTGCGCGCATGTGTGCGTAAGCAGGCTGCGGAATTCTAGCCTTGATCCTTCCTTCTTGTAACCAGCTGTCACGTAGATGAGTACGGCCCTTCAAATGTACAAAGGCACCCTAATTTAATTTTCATGTATTAAAGAAAATTTGGAATTAGGATGCATGCTAAGCTGAAGGAAAAGATATTTGAAATAAGACACATGCTTTGAAACTGCCGAAAGGAATCTATGTCATTTTCCCTTTTATATTCGAATATCTATTTGTAGGACTCTTTTTTAATGAATGTATCCTATCGAGATAAAGAATATATTTTCAAGTTCTTCGGTGTGTCTGCATTAAAACGAAGACAGCATTGAAAAATGCAAAACATCGTAACTGGCACATGGTGGGCCCTTAAAAGGTGGAAGCTACTGGAATTATTACAACTAA
Source organism: Crocuta crocuta (assembly GCF_008692635.1). Lineage (NCBI taxonomy): Eukaryota > Metazoa > Chordata > Mammalia > Carnivora > Hyaenidae > Crocuta > Crocuta crocuta. The sequence continues at coordinate 1,126,519 of NW_027530365.1, forward strand.
GGATGGTGGATGGCATATTTGGTTTATGTTTGTATGTAACAAATTGCCACGAATTTAATAGCAGCTTAAAACAATGTACATTTATTATCACATAGACCATTCCATGGGTCAGGAGTTCAGACATGGCTTACCTGCATTCTAGGTAAGGATTTAGGGTTGCACAAGGCTCCATCTAGACATCACCTAGGTCTGTTGTCTCCTCTGAAACTTGGAGTCTTCTTCCAAGCTCATTTGCTGGCAGAATTCATTTCCTTACAACTGTAAAGCCTCTGTGCACTTGTTTCTTCAAAGCCAGCTGGAGAGTGTCTCTTCTTTGAGCCCCTGACTTCAGGGAGGGCTTGGACCCTCTTTTAATTTTTTTTTCAATGTTTTATTTATTTCTAGGAGAGAGAGAGAGACAGCGTGAGCAGGGGAGGGTCAGAGAGAGAGGGAGATACAGATTCTGAAATAGGCTCCAGGCTCTGAGCTGACAGTCAGCACAGAGCCCGACGCGGGGCTCGAACCCATGAACCGCGAGATCATGACCTAAGCGAAAGTCGGACGCTTAACCGTCTAAGCCACCCAGGTGCCCTACTTGGACCCTCTTTTAAAGGGCTCATTTGTTCTAATCAGACTCATCCCCTTTGAATTAATCAGCTTTTTCTCCCTCGTGATTAACATAGTAGAAAACTCAATTATATCTGCAAAACCCCTCCGACTTTGCCCTCTATGTAGTACAGTCACAGGAGTGATGGCCATCACCTTTGCCATATTCTCTTGGTTAGAAGCAAGTTACAGGCTCCCCTCAAGAGGAGGATCTTATACAAGGGTGTGGGCCATTGGGATCCTCTTAGAATTTTGCCTCCCAGTCCTGTCAAGCATCAACTATCAACAGACCAATATTACAGGATGGCTGAGTGTAAAACTTGTCCTCAGTTCAGTAAGGCCAGGCCAGTGGACAAGGCTGATCTCCCAAGTATTCAAGAGAGATTGGCTAGTTGGTCAATGCCATTTACCAGCTGCTGTTTACCTATCAACATTCTTCACCAGAAGTGATTTTTCTATTTGATTTCTCAGTCATCAAGCTATGTGTAGAGTTTAAGTTCATTTTTTATTACTACAGCATTCAAATAATGGAGAGAAATGTTTGACTGTGGCCGGCCAGTGATTGTGAGTCAAGGGAGACCAAAGTAAGCTAATGAGGATCGTTTTGGGGAGCATGGTAAACTAGAGGGCACATGGCCCACGGAGAAGGCGGCTGTTTTTCTATGCAGCCCGTGATTGCCACGTAGGAGGGCCTGCCCAGGTTTGCCAGATCTCCTATTTTAAGAGAAGCCAAAAATCTGGATTTTTATGTGAACCTCCCTTGGTTTTCAAATGTTGACATTTATTTCAGTTTTAAAACTGAGACCTCGTTAAACCTCTTCTTACAAACTTCCCTGTGCTACACGTTAACAGAAGGCTGCTTTGACGAGAGGCATCTCTCCTCTGGGTTCTTCGGTTTTTCTTAATGTTGGCAAACAAAAACATGGCAAGAAGTGTGACCATCACAGGAGGAATCCTGCTTGCACTGTTTTTTAAATGCTCAGTGGAATCCTTTTTATGCCAAGCAAGACGTTCCTAAATTTTAGTTCACGGGCATTCACTTGACAGTTTCTACCGACAGTTCAGAGAAAGAAGAACTCAGAGTGGATTGCGTAAGGAAACACATCAGAAATTAGCATCGTCCAGCTCATTAAGGAGAGATTTGAGGTGTTTTCAAGCAATTTAGCATAGCGGTTAAGTATGTGGGTTTTGGACTTTGACCAACGTGAGTTCAGATTCCTACTCTGAAATTTTTATAAACTTGCGAACTCATGTAAATTATTTGATGTCTCCAAGCCTAATTTCCTCTTCTGCAGACTGAGGGTGATAATAAGATCCAGGATCCCATCATAAATATTAAATAAATATTACCCGTGGTTTTTATGATTTTCAGTTTCCTGTAAGACTTCCAGCCCTGGCTAAACCAGAGCAGACACCTCAAACATCTAAGTTGACCTCAAGCCTAGATGGCTGAAGGCCACACTGTGCAGACTTGGCTACAGGATAGGGAGGGACCTATGTACTCATCTTAGGAGCTCTTACTCTACCTTATTACTTCTCCCTAGATAATTATTTAGCTTCTGCCAAATGCCTGGTGCTGTTTTAAAGCCCTAGGGTGGGGTTCTGTTAATGAGTGAGTAAGACCCACATAGTAGGATTGTTGTAAGGATTAGTCTATGCATGAAAATAAAGTATCTGCCCCAGGTTAGTAACTATAGGAAAAGAAGCTTCATGTCATAAATCATGGTGGCTTTGTACCCATTTCCTTTGCGCTAATCAGAACGTCCACATATTTTACCCATTGCTGGCTCTTGTTCAGTCCCATGGCAGATCTGTAACTGATACCATCGACATACTTGGGTTGCCTGTTCAGGGTGTGATTGGTTGGTAGTCCATTTTATAGCAGAAGGAATATGATGGTAAGGTAGGAGTAGGGATCCAATGGCTTGGGCAAAGTCCAAATTTGAGTTGCTCTTTCCTCTTTGATACTGACCTCAACACATGCTCGTATCGTGACCTTGGACAGGAACTTATGAAATAGAAGCTATTGTATTTTCTTCCTGTTACATGCTATGTCTTTGCTCTTCCCCGAGCCCTTAGAATTACTCATCCATGGCTTTATTAATCACAAGGTTTAGTTCTTCTGAGTGCCTAAAGAGGGACTATCCTAATAAGTAAAAAAAATAATATATCAAATTTGGCAGATCCGATACCTGAAAAGGATAAGGCAAGGAGAGAGGCAGGCTGGGCAGAGACCATGAGGATCCACAGGGTGGATGTCTTATTGTTGGGATGGGAAGAAAAAATACTTGGCTGCTAAAGGAGGCTGCAGGCTGCTGGCCTTCTGGCTTTCTAAATATGGGCCTGTGCCTTAACATCAGCTCTCAGTGACATCTAGAGTCATAAAGTTAAGTAAGGAAATGCAAAGAGTTCTCTTTTAGGTCATTCTTACCGGTGTCCAGGCATTTATCACATTTGGTACCTTTGCCATGGGGCAATGGTTTGCCTCATACATCATATCAGCCTCATGGTATATTTATACTCCCCCAACTAGGGAATCAAGTAGTATTAATTTTTCCAGTCTGAAGCTTAAGTGAGATGCTTGGGGTCCTATCAGAATATTTCATAGGACAGTATTTATATCATTGGTAAAATATTGACATCAAGTTTAAGGTGGATATTTCTAAACTTATGGATTTTTTTTACATCAGCCTTCACTTCTTAATTCCTGATGAATAAATAGTACAATTAAATTTGCAGTTAGTATCAGAGTTTTTCAGTCATCATAATCACTTATTTGTGTATTAAGTTATGGCAGTAAATAAGAGACGACAACTTAGATTGCATTTACTTGTTTGAGTCAATTTTATTAAACTCTGTTCAGTTCAATGTACAATATTGATACAACATAAATTAACTATTCAATCCTATATAATACAGAATGCTTCCAAGTTTAAAATGGAAATTTATAAACTGAAAGAAACCTAATGTTTGTATCCTAATCACTAGGAGAATTTTTTAAGAGGGTAACTTAACTATATTCATTGCCTATGGCTGGGTTAACAAATTCCCCCAACACTCAGTGGCTTAAAACATTAAACATTTACTATCTCAGTGTTTGTAGGTCAGGAATCTGGGTACTTCATAGTTGGGTGCCTCTGGCTAAAGGTGTCTCATGAGGTTGCAGTCAGATTGTTGGTCAGGGTTGATACCATTTCAGAGTTAAACTTGGGAAGGGCGAGCCTCCAAGTTCATTCACATGGTTGCTGGGGGCACTCAATTCTGAGGGCTTTGGTGCCTGACTTCTAACGAGGGTGGCTCACAGTATACTGTGTGACTCGGAGTGAGAGAGCCTGGATAGTGGAAGCCACTGGCTTTTTGCAACCCAATCTTTTTCCTAACCCCCCCCCCCCTCCCCGTGCTGTTACCTCTCCTGTGTTCTGTGCTTGAGATGCAAGTCTTGAAATCCAGCCCACACTCAGAGGGAGACAATTACACAAGGGTTTGGCTATCAGGAAATAGGATCACTGGCGGACCAACTTGGAGGTTGCCCACCACAGTAACTATAAAGTAACCTCAATTAAAGTTTACAACAGTAAGGACCTGAAGAAATAAGCATATGGCATAGTATATAAATATTTATTTCTCAGTAGAAAGGTAAACTTCCGTGTAGGATATCTTAATAAAAAGAGTGAATCTCAGATTAGAAAAACTGTGTAGAATTCCAGCTCATTTCATTGTCTCCCTCCACTCAGTAGTCATTCAGCCTCTGCTTACATATTTCCAGTGGTAGGAAATTCACTACTTTTATTTTTTAGTAAATCCACTTGAAGGAAGTTCTTCACACTGAGTTAAAATGACCTTCTCAGTCACTCTACCCATGAGCCCTATTTGGAGAGTAATTTAATCTTGAGTAATAGGTGCTACTTCAGACCAATATGAGGGGGTGTGTGTGTGTGTGTGTGTGCGCGCGCGCGCGGACATGCTCGCTGAGGTTTCTTTCTCTTTTACTCTGTTTGACGTCACCCTTTGATTTGCTCTTCACATGAATTAACCAATTAGTTCTCACAGCAACCCTGCAAGGAAAATACTGTCATTATCCCCATTTTGTAGACAGAGTTAAGAAGGGAGAGTGTAGAGAGGCTGAAAAATCTGCCTAAAATTAGGCAGGCACAACTTGTAAGCTACAGAGCTAGGCTATCGACACAGGTGACCTGGCTCCCATCTTGATGTTTTTACTGCTCTTCTACACTTTTAAGTTTTAAAACAAAAATGTTTTGGAGTGCCCATGTGGCTCAGTCAGTTAAGCAACCAACTCCTGGTTTTAGCTAAGGTCATGATCTCACAGCTTCATGAGTTCAAGCCCCACATTGTGCTCTGTCTGCGCTGACTGTGCAGAGCCTACTTGGGATTCTCTCTCTCCCTCTCTCTCTGCCCCTCCCCCACTTGCGCTGTCTCTGTCTCTCTCAAAAAAAATAGACTTAAAAAAGAAAAACAAAAATGCTTTCTGGAGCTCCTTCGTGTAGGGACAAATAACCTTTCATGTTTTAAAAGCCTCTGGAAGACCCATCATCCATTTTATTTATTTATTTATTNACCAACTGAGCCACCCAGGCGCCCCTCCCACCATCCATTTTAAAGCCTGGCCACCCCAAAAGTGTGTGTCCCTGGTAAAGCCCCTGAGTCATGGAGGAGAGGATAAATCGAGTCCTGAATCCTCTGTTCTAGAAGGCAAGAGAGATCTCCCATCTAGGATGGCTAAATTATCATACCACGAATGCCTAAAGGAAATCACCTTCTTTTATCTAGTAAATTTATTAGGAACGTCTCTTTAGCTGACACTGATAAATGAAGCCTTGTGGCCCACAAAGGGCAGGATGGAAAGGAAGCAGAGGCAAGGAGATGAAAGCCCCAGCATCAAATGGGAAGGAGTCTGAATGCTGGGCCAGGCAGGTCCTCAAGGTGGGAAAGTCCAAAGGAAATGAAACAGAAACAGAACTGCTGCCTTTAGCTAGAATCCAACGTAGCGTTCAATTTGTATGTTTTTGTTTAGATACAGACATGGTCATAATTTACTTGTCAGCTGGTATCACATCAAAGGACTCTTCGGAAGAAGATAAAAAGGCGACTCTCCGCGTCATCAATGAAGAAAATAGCTTTCTAAACAACTCTGTAATGATTCTCACCTATGCCCTCATGAATGGTAGGTAGTATTTCGAGATTTTTCTTTCAGATGAAAGTTCTCTCTAAGTGCATGCTGCTTTTAAAAAATAAAAAATAAAAAAGAACCCTAATAGCGCGTGCTTTGATTAAGGGTGTAAGAGGAGAGACGGCCAAGCAGCTTCCTGCCCAAGCCTTTTTCTCCCTAACGTTGGTATTCAGGGTGTGTGTTAGGATGTCCCTCTCTCTTCAGGTCTCTCTCCAACCAACTGCTCATTTCTACACCTTCTCCAGTTATATGGGTTTGCAGACGATTCTGTATAGCTCCATTTTTATCAGTTCTCCTTCATATTCTTGGGTTTTGATACTGCATGGAGGTTATTAACTGAGCTCATTGATTTAAGCTCCAGGAAGCCAAAATACTGACCTAGATTCTTCTGTATTACGTCAGTGGATATCACGTTTCCCTGCAGAATCACCACCTAAAGCCTCTTCTGCTACTTTCTCCACCTCAGCTTCCTTAACTGTATAATGGAGATAAGAATTAGCTACGTGACGGGGTTCTTGTGAAGATTAGCCCTAATGTACAGTAAGCACCTGGGAGAGTGTCACTTTCTAGGTATTCGTGAAGGTTGATTTTGTTGCTATTAAATCAGCATGTGAAAGGGTTTAATAAATTGGCAAATCTGAGGAGATAATATTTTTCCTTCTCTCTTACACGTGCTCCAGTCTGAGTTCAGCCCTGTATTCTAGTTTTTCTGCCCCATCCTGTCTCTTCACCTATTAATGCATGTTGCTCTTCCCCCAGAGCACCTTTTTCAGACCCCTTCCCCTCAGTGTTCAAGGTGATCATATTTTCAAAGCCATGTCTTGATCCATATGATCTTTCATTCCTCCACTTCCATTTCCAGATTTTGATACAGAACCACATGGGTTTAGAGACAGTGGTTCTCGTTCTAACATACCAAGGATTACTTGGAGGCTATTTTTTCAATGCAGACTCCCAGGCAGTGCCCTCAGAGTTTTATTCAGACCCTCTTAGGCAGAGTGCAGGAATCTGTGTCTGGGTCAGTGTGATTCCTTTCCAGATATCTTGTGGAATCTCCCTGGAAGAAATCGGGGTGTGAGGTCTAGAGGTTCTGAGTTCCGGTCTGCATTTATTAGCCAGGTGGCTTCTGGCAAGTTTCTTCGTCCTTTTGGGTTTCAGTTATATCTATAAAATGAAAATAATAAGATCTGCATAGAGTTGCTCTGACAATAAATAAATAAGATACAGTGTGTTAGAAGTTCCTAACACGGTACCTGATCAATAACAGGTCCTCAAAGCCAGGTGAAGGAGTGGATTAAAGTTTATGTGATTTTTCTGGCTCATTATAGCTCAAAGGGGGTGGGGCCTCTGTCTCACTCTGGCTCAGGGCAGCTCTCTGTTCAGTATTTCAGTGTTCCTTGTCGCCAGCATATTGTGCTTATTTCCAGTAAACATCATTGCACTGAATGATGTGCTCACCCATCTCCCTTCACTTTTCACAAGAATGAGCTTCTCAGCCATGAGCCATGTCTTAGTTTTCTTTGTATTCCCAGCATCAAGCCCAGGGCTGAGCACAGCTGAGGTAGACAAGGATGGCCTGTTTTTGCCTAGAACACATATCTTTCAGTGTTATCTCTGGGTGCCATTTACTCTTTTTTTCCTATGGTTTAGCTTCTTTGACTCATGTGAGGAAGAAAGAGACAGACAAAGGGAAGAGAACAGTTTGTTGAGCCTACAGCCTATACTATAGTGCACTGAGGTTTTGGAGTTGTATTATACAAAGTCCCTGTCCTCAAGAAGCTTGTGACTTCGTGAGAAAGATGACACACAAGGCAGAATTAAATGCAATAGTAAGAAAACATAAAAGGAAGTGATCACTGTTTTCCATTAGATTCGAAGTCTGCCCAGTCAGATACTGAGTAGAGAAGCCTCCTCACTATCACCCTTCTCCTCAGTGGTCCTAAATCTTAGTTCCCATTAGAATATTTTGTGCACCTGCTGTGCCCCACATAATCTGACTCTTTTAAAGCCTCTGGTTACTTCCCTCCAGCCAACCTCAACTCTTCTTTTTTCTCCCTGTAATCTAGCTAGACACAGCATCCTCACTGCCAGGTTTCCCTCTCTCCAAAGGCCGTCTCTGAGCTCTGTTCATTAAAGTTGACACATGCCCTTCCTCTGTCAGTGAGGCTTCAGATAGGGAAGCAGAGTCTCTATGAGAATTTTGGCACAATGAATTTATCATCAGAACTAAAGTATATACAATTGGGAGGAAATCTGAAAAAGTGAAAATCTAGAAAGAGGAATGGACAACTCAGTGTTTTGTAACCAGCTCTGGTGAGGGTGAACAGGTTGGAGCTCGTGGAGATGTCTGAAAGCTAGGAATGCCGAAGACCATTTAGGAGGTCTGCATAGAAGCCTATGGGAGATTGTTAGCTCTCCGTGGCTGCTCTACCCCTGTGAGTTCTCAGTGAAGCATCTGGACTAAACCTAGAGTTGCCCTTGTTGAGCAAGCCAACCTGCAGCTGAGAAAGGGAACTGAATGCAGATCAGGGAAGGTTACGACACACTGTAACATTCTGGTCCCTCTGTGTCTGTTCCACCTCTCAAGTCTATGACCCTTCCGTTTGGACCACCTTTAACCTAGAAGCATATAGGAAAAGGATTCTGGGAAATGCAGCCTCCAGGATGATCATGTTGGTGATAGAACCAGTCTGCCACTCTACTGCCCCCTTTCCTTCTCATTTCATGATGTAGTACATAAAATACCCAAGCTTGGATAAGCTTCCAGCCCACGCTGTTCTTCTTTGCCTAGTAGATGCTCCTGTCTGTTATGTTTCTTTTACATTTGAGAGAGTCAAACAGTACATGACAAAGAAAGGAAATGTATTTATTGAACTTTTCAGTTGTTGCTGTTGTTGTTTAAGACAAAATAGTTGAACATGAGGCCTTTTTAAGCCTTTTTAAGACTCATTGGTAGAGTCTCCGTAGTGACTGAAATCATTTGAATTTGTTTACAATGGCACCCATATGGGATCAGTTACTAATCCTTTTGACTGTGTGCCAACAATAGCAAACCAAAATTTCAAAAAAGGCTTATTAAATTTATTTTTATGCTATAGATTACAGATGTTCTAGAACAATACATCCCAGTATGTCTAAATCTTTTACAAAGTTTCTAAAAGCCTCTCAACGTAGAAAATATACGTTCAGTAAACCAAATCCAGTACTGCCCTAACAGTGTCAAGCATGAAAGCATTTGTAATTAAAATGAGCTTAAAGACACAGGGTTTGGAGGCATCCCTAAGTGGAACCCATAATTTTTCCACTGAGTTGCATGAGGCTTTGGCAAGTATTTCATAGGCAAAGAGGCAAGACATGAGACGGCAAATCACCATTCTTTAAAACTCTTAAGCTTTATCTACTATTTAAATGCAGACTTGTTAATCATCACTTTTGTTTTCAAATATTAAATGCCAAAAAATTAAACTTTTGGGGGGAAAACATCAAGCCAGCTGGGGCCCCTTCATTTACTCCTGTGTTTTTCATAGCTGCCTTTTGAAGAATCCCCTTTGCCCTGTTGACTGTTTGAGGAAAGACCATAGCTCATGCTTTGCTCCTCCAGGAGTTGGTAACTGTGTCCTGGGTCCAGGTTGTCTCTGCAAGATCTCTTAGACATGGCAAGATTTCATGCATGCCCTCAATTAAATCTAAATGGCAAGGCTATTGTACGGTTATACACCCTTTGGGTTTACACTGTCTACCTTTGGCTTTCCCTTTCAGATGGGGTGACTGGTTTGAAAGAGCTAGCCTTTCTGAGAGATCTGGCCGAGCAGAACTCCGGGAAGTATGGCGTGCTGGACCGAACAGCCTTGCCTGTGATTAAAGGGAGCATGATGGTGCTGAACCAGCTGAGTAACCTAGAGACCACGGTCGGCAGGTTCTATACCAACCTACCCAACCGGATGATTGATGAAGCTGTCTTTAGCCTCCCCTTCTCCGATGAGATGGGAGATGGTGAGTCTGGGGAAAACTCCCAACTAAAGGAAGGGGAAAAGAAACGGACATGAGTCCACCAAGACAATCGCTTTTAAATGTCACCCAACACTTGCCTGTGAGCATTAGAGGGTCTGGACAGGCAAGGGAATGGTCATCCCTTTCTCTGGTCAGAGGGTGGTATAGTTCTCTTCCATCAGTCCAGTAGCACTGTATTTTAAATAGAAATCCCAGCCCTACTTTTGCCACATTGCCCTAGCCTCGGTCAGCGTAATGGATGTGTTTACTAGGGAGGATTACTAAGGGTTCCCCAGTATGTTGAGTTGGAACAAAAGAGTAACTTTGCATAGCAGGTGGTAAATCTCAGATGTGTTTAGAACTTGGCCTGAAAGGTGAAGCAACATGACATAGTCAAACAAAGACAGGTTTGGCCTAAGAGGTTTTTAAACCCCACTCTACCCCTGAATTTGTTGTCCTTGACAATTTATTTAATCTCATTAATTCCCACTTGGTCACCTATTAAAAATGTAATAATGTCTTTCACATAATAAATCTTTCAGGTTGTTAGGATTAGAAGATGTATTGGTGCCTGGCGTACCTGTCAGTAATAATTACTGCTCTTGTTGCTTTATTATTTTACTTTTGTTGTTATTATCGTCGTTGTCATCCTGATGTAAGATACTCATAGTGTCATATTAGGTAAAGTGTTTAACCTTCCCATACTTAACTTTCTTGGTCTATAAAATGGGAAAAATATTTCCATCAAGGCTGTTGTGAGGACTACATGCACTAATATATGTGAAGCACTTAGAATAACGCCTAGCCAACAGTATATGCTCATTAAAAGTACAACCTTTTTCATTTCCTATTTGTATTTTTGTTTATCCTTTCCCCCACCTGCTCCCTTTCTTCTCTGACAGAGAGGATGGGAGAAGAATCTAATGACTAGCTAGACACCATGACCATATGAGATCTTATTTTTATGTTCCAGTAACTCTCACAAATAACAGTTATCCAGAGGAAACCCATGTATAAAAAGTAACAGGCCTCTAGAGTATGTTTTCTAGAGATTAAGTAAACATATTTTTTCTATAAGGAAGAAATATGAGAGCCTCTGCTATATGCCAGTTTGTTTGTTTGTTTGTTTGTTTTTAATCCTTCCTATTTCTGGCAGGGCTCATAGATGTGTAGAGTATAGAAACTCCCACCTTTAGATAAAGTTGTTTCCTTTTATAGGGAAATGTCAAGTTTTAAATGCAAGTGACTCTTGATTCCTCTAACCTACAGTATTGAGTGCCGGCCAAGGCTTGTGTCAGGCAGCGATGGGTAAGGCACACATCCCACCCTCAGCAAGCATGTAAGTCTGATAAGAGAAAGACAGATGGATGAATCATGTTAATACTATGTCAGAGGAACAAAGACAGATGTGGAAACCGAGTCCTATACAAGCACAGAGGTTTATGCAGCCAAATCCTGCAACCATTAGTGATATCGGGCAGAGTAAGACTCTTTCTAAAATTCCCCTCTACAACCCAGAGAGCTACACAAAGGCTGTAAATCAAATGTGGGTAATTCTTTGGTTCTGCGCTGGCTGATGCTTTCCCAAGTTTAGTCCTCAGGGCCTGTTTTCTGAATCCTCTACCGTGGATTTCAGTGACTGGGTTACTGGTCTGTTGCACTCCCCTCCTAGAGCGTGACTTTCATGTTTGTATGTTCAGTCCCTAGAATTATTGGGTGACATCTCCTCTAACTCCACAACATGGAGAGGCTGAGCCTAGGAAATCCCATGTTTACTTGGCTCTAATTCAAAACCTCCACAGATTAAAATATCGGTTACTGGCCATACCTCTTTTAACAAGTAAATCTATGTACTTTAGGTTAAAGTAGAGAGGGCATTTGGGGATTTCATTAAGTATAGCAGGAGCTTAGCATACTTTATTTGCCACAGCAGGATGAAGAGTCTTCTGTCCGAGATGATAATTGAAAAGTAAATTGTGTTTCTTTTTACAGCCTGGTTCTCAACATAGCCAGAGAAGGATAGAAATCTGAAGCAAGTGTATGGTCACAGAGTATTTCTGTTGCACTTTACTGCTCTATGAAGATGGCTTTAATCTTAGACACAGCCCAGGGGAGCATGGTGTGCGGGTTTGACCTCTGTCTCTGTGCTGGCCTCACACACTGCTCCCATTGTTTATAACCCATTTGTCCAGGGATCCCTAAGCAAAAACCTCCTTAACATAGATTTCTAACCTTCTGTTGACTGCCTCAATAATGCTTTTGAAATTATAATAGTGCATAAGTTTTCTTTTTTCCTGTTTTATTGATTTATAATTGACTTATAACATTGCATTCATTTTAGATGTACCACATAATGATTTGGTATATGTATATACTGTGAAAGACCACCGTAATAAGCTTAGTTAACATTCATCACCCCCCATAGTTAGAAAAGTTTTTTCCTTGTAGTGAGAATTTGTACGATCTATTCTCTTACCAACTTTCAAGTCTACAATACGGTGTTGTTAACTAAAGTCACCATGCCGTATATGTCATCCCCGGAACTTATTTATCTTATAACTGGGCCTAACTTCTCACAAAAGTTTTTAGTGTTGTACGCACGTCCTCCTACCAGGTGATGCATTTAATTGGCCTTTCCAACAGGCAGTCACTAATACTTTGAGGGACCTCATACAGGTTTCTCTGTGGGGGAGTCTATTCCTTGTAGAAGATATCAAGTATCCAATTCCCCTTCCTGGGTGTTGATAGAAGAATTATTTTCTGATGTGCTGCTAGGCATGAACTTGCCATTAAGTGCAGGAAAATACAAGTGTAAGATGGAGAGAAAGTATCTGTCTTTTTGAGTTTTACTTGGAACCATAGGGTTGTAGAACTGCTAGGGGTACATTTTGTCTCTGACACATAAACAGAGGTGGCGCCACTTAACCTAACTCAGTAGGAGAGCTCGAAGAGCTCTCCCAGCTGTCCAGGCTGTCCTGATGCTCAGGGCCACGCGCTGACCCCACCACTTGTACATTTTATTTGCCTTTGCTTTTCCCTTTCCTGATTATTCTATTGTTTTTATATGGCCTTGAGCTGAGAATGGCTTTTATTATTAAAAGCCTTTTTAAAAAACTTTTTTATGTTTATTTTTGAGAGAGAGAGAGAGAGAGAGAAGAGCATGAGCCGGGGAAGAGTAAGAGAGAGAAAGAGAGACACAGAATCTGAAGCAGGCTCCAGGCTCCAAGCTGTGAGCACAGAGCCAAACGCGGGGTTCGAACTCCCAAACCATGAGATCATGACCTGAGCCGAAGTCAGACGCTCAACTGACAGCCACCCAGGCGCCCCTAAAGTTTTTTTTTAAAGTGTATTATTTTGAGTGAGAGAGTGGGAGAGGGGCAGAGAGACAGAGAATCCCAATGCTGTCATGGAGCCCAACATGGGGCTCAGATACCAACTGTAAGATCATCACCTAAGCCAAAATCAAGAGTTAGTTGCTTGATTGACTGAGCCACCCAGGTGCCCCAAGGCATTTTTTTAAAAAAAAGAAAGTATATGCAGACAGAGTCTGTATGGCCCACAAAGCGTAAAAGACTGACTATCTAGCCCTTTACATGAAAGTCAAGGAACTCCTAACCAAGTGACTAGAAATACATTACTTTGGAAACTCAGTGTCTTCCTTAGCTGCTCAGAGTTCTAAGTGGTCAGATCTTACTAGATTCTGTAGCTTTCTAAGGTTTTTCACCTCATCTTCTTGTCTTTTGATAGGTTATAGTAATGAAATAAAGTACCTTATAAACATTCCTTTATCCATAATCTCTTTTTGTCTAACAACCCCTAAAAATCAGTAAAACAGTTACCATTATGTTATTTAAGCAGATGTGGAAACCAGGACTCAGAGAAGTTATGCCCAATGTCATAGACACAATGCAGAAGGGGCACAGCTAGACTAGAACCCACATGTTTTAGCTCCTTGGCCAGTGGTCTCCCACATTCAGTTGAACCTTCCCCACTCGAGGAAATAGAATGATGTAGTAAGTGTTGCTGATAATTTGCACTGATCTGGAATGCCATGCCCTTTGAGGTGAAGAAATGGTAGGAAATGTACAAATTGCCTCTAAAATTAACTTGGGGTATCTGAACCCCACAGAAGACTCTTCGCCCTGCAGTCTTGTTCATATGCTGTCTGCAGAGGCAGTGGTTGGGCACTGGATCACACAGGGCCCTTCAAGATGAGAAGATCCTAGAGATGCAGATATTCGCCTTTGTGATTGACAAGCACACAATTCCAGTCTTTGTCCTGTGCCTTCTCTGCTATCCCTTGGATTTGTTTTGTTTTTGACCCATAGGTTTGATAATGACTGTGAGTAAACCCTGTTACTTTGGAAACCTACTTCTGGGAATTGTAGGTGTGGATGTGAACCTGGCTTACATCCTCGAAGACGTGACATATTACCAAGATTCTTTGGCTTCCTATACTTTTCTCATAGATGACAAAGGTAATCTGCTAAAAATTAATCAGAGGGAAGAATGATTTGTTTTTTGGAACTGAAGGAAATAATCTGTAGATATTCTGATACCAATAAAGTAAGAAAATCATAGTATTTATAGAAAAATAGTGTGACCAGAACTGCTCATTTGTAGTGGAATAGTTTCTTTATGGAACTCTATGAAGATGGCAGAATGAATCTAAAAATGACAACCATTTGTTTCTTTGTTGCACTGAGGGGTAGGTAACAAACAGTTCTTTAAGACATCAGGAAATCAGACTCGAGGACTGAAAGACACATAGAATGTGATCATTTGGATTTCCCAATGACAAGTACCTCCAGCATATTCTCGATTAGACGCTTGTTCCATAATTTAAGACGTCTTTCTACACTTCGAGTTTTATGCAAGAACACATAAAAGATGTTCCATTTTTATAGGACTGGCGAGTTACACACTGAGATGTTGGTATTGGCAGTCATCCGAGAGTATCCCACATTTCAGATGTATGATAGGCACTTATATTAGAATCAGCACTTCCTCCAGCATGTTTCCCATAGCTCATATCTTTGTTTTCTTATTTCAGGGTATACACTTATGCACCCGTCTCTCACCAGGCCATATTTACTGTCAGAACCCCCACTTCATACTGACATCATTCATTATGAAAATATCCCCAAATTTGAGCTGGTTCGGCAGAATATCCTAAGGTAAGGAAAAGGTAAAAGATACAACAGTTGTGTTTATTTTTTCTGAAAAAATAGGACCCTTTTGAGGTCAAGTAGGCGTGTGTGTTATAGGATATAAGACAAGGATATAAATTAATTTTTTAACTATCCTCAGTGAATCCTCAGTGAATTTTTCATAAAGAATAGTAGCTAAAATTTTACTGTGTAGAACAACATAAAATCTCTTAAAACTATTAGGGAAAATGTCTTGTAAATCAAATTCTTTATTCACATTTCCATTCATTGTAAAATCAGATATATGTTATCTCATTTAAAAAAAAAACTCCAATTGTACTAAAATGAAAAATGTTGGCAAAATAGAAGGTTAAGTTGGGGACCAGCTTTAGAGCATGCCAAAAAATAGCTTGGCAAAGCAGCGTCCATTCCAAGTTGACAGCACAATCATATACAGCATTTTCTTTTGAAATAAAGAACAGATTGGATTTTTTCCAACCGTGATACATTATTTTGGCAGATGGTAACCTATAGAGAAACGGGTCTTTGTGCTCATTGGCTATAAATTAATGACTGAGTGATTCGAGACAAGTTTGTCTCTGGAAAGAATTAGAATCGGGGTGGTGGGGACGTCAGAGGTAGAGCATAAGGAATATTTTTAGTGCTGAGCTGACATAATGCTTTTACAAACTTGAAAATTTCACATTATCTCTTTCAAAAGTGATGAGCTTCATTGCTTTTCAAAATCAGGAGGTGGTCATTGACTCACAGCTTCTTCTCTGCCTTTAATTAAGTGCTTAATTTTATCTTTTGCCTGAAGTATTTCATTCTCTTGCCAACGCAGCCTCCCTCTGGGCAGCCAGATAATCGCCGTCCCTGTGAACTCATCCCTGTCCTGGCACATAAACAAGCTGCGAGCCACTGGAAAGGAGGCCTATAATGTCAGCTACGCCTGGAAGATGGTGAGTTCCTGGGGCGCCTTGGCCGGGGACCTGGGCGGTGCACTGCTCCTGATGCAGGAGCTCCAGGAAACTTAGGGCCCCTGTCACTAACCAGTTTTAAAGGGATTGGAAGAAGAGGAGGTTCCATAAGAGTCCTGTGATTTTTTTTTTCCTCCTTTTTTGTTTGCGAAAGCCATCCTTGTTCAGTTTCAATGAGTCAAGCCGTGTAAAAGGATATAAAGTAAAAAGTAAATTTTGACCTTCCCTCTCTCCTGCCCTTGACCTGCTCTTCCTCCCAAAGTCACCACTTTGATCAGTTTCCACAAGATGTTTGTTCACACAGGCATCTATCTCTGGGCATGTGCATGCATGTTTAGTGGCTGTGTAGGGTAGCATTGATGGGCCAAATTATTTTAAATAATCCCATCAATATACATTTAGATTATATCCAGTGAGGCGCTGTGTGTGTGTGTGTGTGTGTGTGTGTGTGTGTGTGTGTGTGTTTTCATCATTTTAAACTCGGGTTGTGGAAGTTAGAGTCTGAAAAAGAGATATGAGGGGCATCTGGGCAGTTCAGTTGGTTAAGCATCTGACTCTTGATTTTGGCTCAGGTCATGATGTCACGGGTTTGTGGGTTCAAGCCCTACATCAGAGTCCTTGCACTGGCAGTGTGGATCCTCTGCTTGGAATTCTCTCTCTCTGCCCATCCTGTGCATGCTCTATCTCTCTCAATAAATAGATAGATAGATAGATAGATAGATAGATAGATAGATAGATAAATTTTTTGAAAAAAGAAAGAAAAGATATGAAAACAATGCCCTCTGCTGACATTCTCCAAGGCAAAGAAACTTTCAGATTAGAATCTGGATTATTCATATTCACCACCGGCAGATGGACAGTGACATGACTGCCTGTGGCCCCCACTTCCTTCAGCATCCTTTTGACGAGCCTCATTCAGATAGCAGGCCCTCGGAGTCAGGGGTTCGAGCACACAGTGCCCACCGTACTCTTGTCATTGTCCTTTACTCCCTCTTCCCAGAAGAGAATTAGTGCTATTATGGGGCCCTTGATACTGCAGTTGGCCAAAAGTAGAGTGGATTTTCACTTTTTTATCGCCGACCTTAACCACTTTTAATTCCCTTACGTGGCTATCTGGTGTTTAACCCGTTGACTCCAAATGGATCTACATAGTCATCTCTTTAAGAATTACTTACTGAACATCTGTGAGCTAAGAAGGATAAAGAGGAATGCGCCCTCTCTGCCCTCGTACAGCATCCAGCCCCATGGTGGATGCAGACAGACAACTTGACCCAGTGTCTGTGCCTGATATAGGAGTGCCAGGAATTGGAAGTAGCCACCGTGCCTTTAGACAGGACTCTCTACCAACCTTCTTGTTTGTTCTTTAAACATCATTATGGCAACGTTGATTTCTGTGATGGAAGTAAAAGCAAACAAAATAATAAATGGAATCTTTTGAGAAACTTGCAGTTTACAAGCCTAATTCTACTGGGTTTTTTCCTAATTTTTTTTAATGTTTGTTTATTTTTGAGAGAGAGGGATTGAGACAGCATAAGAGCTGAGGAGGGGGAGAGAGAGAGGGAGACAGAATCTGAAGACACTCCAGGCTCTGAGCTGTCAGCACAGAGCCCGACGCGGGGCTCGTACCCTTGAACTGTGAGATTATGACGTGAGCCAAAGTTGGGTGCTTAACTGACTGAGCCACCCAGGTGTCCCTCTACTGGTGTTTTATTGTTTAATCATACAGAGTTGAGGATAGTCTAATTATTTTGAATTTCTCTTAGCTCATTTTCAGGATTTTTTTTGAGAATGATTGCACCACATGCCCTTATTTTTATATAATTTGTAAATAAGAATGAATGGCCTAATTTTCATATCAGAAAGGATAAGCTATGAGGTGCCTGGGTGGCTCAGTCAGTTAAGCATCCAACTTCAGCTCAGGTCATGAACTCACAGGTCATGGGTTTAAGTTCCGCATTGGGCTCTGTGCTGATGGCTCAGATCCTGGAGCCTGCTTCAGATCTATGTCTCCCTTTCTGCCCCTCCCCCTGTTCACGCTCTGTTTCTCTCTCTCAAAAATAAACATTAAAAAATTTTTTTAAAGAAAGGGTAAGCCATGCACCAGAATACTCCACTCAAAAATACTCGTGTATTTGAAATCAGAGATTGTGTACCACTAGTGTATCCTAAATGAAAGCAGCCCCATTGCATCCTGAGAAACTTTCTACCTTATTTTGTTGGCATTATAAAAGAAAGAAGAATAGGATACCTGGCTGTCTCAGTCCATAGAATGTGTGATCCTTAATCTCTGGATTGTGAGTTCAAGACTCGTATGGGGATTACTTACAAATAAAATCTTTAAGAAAATGAAATATAATATTTTTAAAAGAAAGGAGGAGATATAGGCATTTTTAAGACCCTTTTTGCACAGTAAATAAATCCAATGTTAACATTTTGGGAAGAAATGTCATCTTCTTAAGATAGTTTTTCTTCAGTGGTATCAAGAAGTTCTGGTCACTCTGTGTAGCCAAATAGATATAATCATGTAATCACTTCAGGTAGAAGTGTTAGTTTTCTCAGAATTCCAAAACTCAACATCACTGTGAGGTGAATAAGAGGAAATAAATAATGAGATTGAAGTTAAAGAGGCTTGCCGGGTTACTGGCAAAAAGAGCAAATAATTTTAAGTTCTCTTTAGTTATTTTCAGGGGAGGGGAGCATATACTCCTCCTGTCTTCAGGAATAAAATGGATTCTTCTACTAAATGTAATTCAAATAGATTCAGCTTATGTTGAGAATAATTATTTGAACTGCTTAGCATCCATAGACACAGCAGATATTTAGGGATTATATTTCACTGACTTAATTTAAATAGAATGTGAGAGATTATGTTAGCAGCATTAAGAGATTACTACTCTGTCACTGTGCAACTCAAGTCCATCTTTGAGCATTTGAGGAGACTGCATGCTGAGACAGAAGAAAGTACTGACTTCAGAAGGTATTACAGTGTTCCTGTGTGACACAGGCATGGCTCACTTCAAAACATGAATCCCGTGGGCAATCAGTGGAAAAAAAAAAAACAAAAAAAAAACCCACTCCCTGATCCTGGAGAGCCCTTCCAGATGTATTCTGGTTCCTTAATGCAAAGACAGTTTTTTCAGCTAAGAACGTGATATAAAGACCTGTATTGGAATCAGGTTTCCTTTCCAGCTAGGAACTATTGCTGAAGTGTTGCTTTTAGATGCTTAGGGTAACTTTTTTTAAAAATGTTTTTATTTATTTTTGAGAGACAGAGTGAGTGGGAGAGGGGCAGAGAGAGAGAGGGAGACACAGAATCTGAAGCAGGCTCCGGGCTCTGAGCTGTCAGCACAGCCCGACGTGGGGCTCGAACTCAGGAGCTGTGAAATCATGACCTGAGCCGAAGTCAGATGCTTAACCAACTGAGCCACCAGGCATAGATGCTTAGGGTAACTTTTAATTTTTCTCTTATAGAATAGACACGATTCTACAATTATATTCTGGTCCTTCTGGCAAATTGTTTTGTCTTTTGGTTCCTTGGAACATGTAACCCAGGACACAAAGGCTGACTCCATGCGCTGGGAAGAGGGGAAATAGGAAATGCCACTTCAGAACACTATTATGTTCTAATTTGGTGGGTGGAGGAAGATAATTAAATTTGCTAATCTAACTGAATATCCTTGGCAGCAGTACTTGAAATCTGTTCCAGGGAAGATGCACATTTCTCCTGTGTTGAAAGAGGTTCTGTAGTCCTCTTCATAAACCCTAAATTATACTTAACTCTAACCTGCCTCCTTAAATTTCTCCTCGATCATGAAATAAATCCTTTGGGCTGCGTTACTTCTCATTGTCTTGCAGTGTTAACTTAGCTGGTTATGCCCCTTTCCATTTGTTGACAAACCATCTTTTAAATAGATTCTGCCTGTCTCCTCCTTTAATGGACTTACAGAAGTTTGTCTGTCTTGTATTTTTAAGTTTTAGGAAATAGAATTAAGTAGCTTGCCTTGGTTTGGATTATTTAGTGGACGTTTTCCCCAAGAACTTTACATAAGCATCCATTTCTAAGAGCCAAATGAATTTGGAAGTATTCCTGTTTGTACATAGGAGCTCCATAAATTGGACTAAGCTACAACACATTTGCCTATTCTGGTCTGAAATGACAAGTCAGGCAGGCTGTGTGAGGGAGCCGTGGGGTTTGTACTTTTCACGAGTCTGAGATCCTGTTCATTTCCAACCAGGAAAGGCGAAAGCATTAGTCCGGAATACAATGAATAAACCAGAGTCTATAAGGGCTGTGCATGTAAAATCATAACTGGCTTTTGAAATAGTCAGTTCTCAGAATACTCATTGCAGAACCAACTGTATATCTTAAAATGCATTTCAAATCCAAACAGAAGTAAGTGCTGTATTTTCACGCTGTGTTCCAACTTGTATTTGTTAGCTTAAACAAGCAAAGAGGCCATAGGGTTGCTGTTCCAAAGGGACTATTTTCTAATCCCTCATTAGCTCCATGATTTCCTGTTACATACATTATTTCCCCTCAATCAGAAAGGAAAATAGAAAATGTAACCTTTTGCCAGAGATATGTTCTCCCACTCCATCTTCACAGCTTTCATTCACGCATCAAATATTTTTCTGTGTGGGATAGAGACAGAGATAGCAGAAAATAACATTGGCAAAGTCACTATCCCAGGAACCTGTGTATTCTGTATTAGAAATTCTTTATGGATTTTTCCAGGTACAAGACACTTCGTTTATTCTCTGTATTGTGGTGATACAACCGGAAATACCGGTCAAACAACTGAAGAACCTCAACACCGTGCCCAGCAGCAAGCTGCTGTACCACCGGCTGGACCTCCTGGGCCAGCCTAGTGCCTGCCTTCACTTCAAACAGCTGGCGACTCTAGGTAAAGCCCTTGCACTTGTCAGTTTCCTTTGTGGGCTTACTCATAGCAGCTCACTAGAAACGTCTGCTTGGAATTAGGGGAAAAACAAAAACAAGCCCCAGGATGTTGATTGGCAACAGGTGCCAGTTTGGGGATACAAACGTGGAAACCGTATGAGGCCTCACCTTGGGTCCAGTTCTCCGGCAGATGAGGATTTGTGAGCTGGTGATTTATTAAGGATGGCCTCTACGAAGAAACTACGGAAGAAGTGAGGGAAACAGGATAGCGAAGGAGGAGAAAGCAAGCAAGAGTTGGATTTTCGGTGAAGTTCCAGCCTCAGCCTAACCCTGTAGCTGGGCTTTGGAGTGTAAATTACACTGCAGAGTTTGCCCAGACT
Organism: Crocuta crocuta; assembly: GCF_008692635.1. Lineage (NCBI taxonomy): Eukaryota > Metazoa > Chordata > Mammalia > Carnivora > Hyaenidae > Crocuta > Crocuta crocuta. The sequence goes on from NW_027530365.1 coordinate 1,147,692, forward strand.
GAAGAGACGCGGCTAGACTTTCATATCCCTTTGTATCTTTCAGCTTTCTGTTAATGCTAGGCAAAGAGGGTTTAGTAGCCCAAAGATAGTCCATCACTGGTCTGGTCCTTTAGAGGCCGGCACAAAAATATGGAGATAAGGGCATACAGGACTACAGAGTAAGAGGTGGAGAAATAGTAAATGGGACCGAGTGTAGCACCCCTGTGTATCTATATAGCATAGCTGTGTTATCACAGCCCCTGTCTCCAAAGGAGCTTGGGAAAGAGGCAAATAATTCAAAGGAAGCAAAAGGGAATTTGCCATGTAATCAGCATTTATCATTTGAGTGGACCTCCTTATAGGTGAAGACATTTGGATTTATCAGAATTAGAAATTTTCCCAAGGTCACTCGGAAAGCATCAAGGCTAAACTGTGACTCCTGCTCCTCCCACGCCACGGTTCCACATCTGTTATTGCATGCCGCCGTGTGCCAGGCACATACTGGGCATTTGGGCAGGATTCCTAGTACTGCAAAACAAGCGCTCGCTTTTTCACTGTTGAAAATTCTCTGGGTTCAGAAAAGTGACTCAGATTCCTTAGACAGCTGGCATACGGAGTATAGGGGTCACAGGTGGGAAGAGGATCAAGGATGGAAATCACCAGACTCAGAGATTCCAAACCAGAGCCCTGTGTTAGGGATCCATCTTTTAAGTTCCATCCTATTGGCTTTCTGCCTGGTGATGAGATCAGACTGAGTGGTCTCTTCTCTGGCATGTTCCAGCCATGTAGACAACTTGAGAAGACGTCAGTCAAAAAACAATGGCTTTTACGATTCTTTTAATTTAGGCTTTAGGGTTTTGTCTTTGCCTTTATATAAAGGAGCATATATGCCCTTTAATTCATATTTTTAAGAAATGCTTACCGAATGGCCGAGATGCATATGCATGATTCTCTTAAATGCTGTGGGAGTGAGCTCAACAGTAATACTGATAAAAATGAGGTTACTATTGTGAAACCTGAGACTCTGAAGGGCAGCAGTATTTCTGGATAAGAAAAAGAGCTCACGCTTAGATTGTTTTAATTTCCTTTGCACAATCCTTTCTAGCTACACCGTTCAATAATGATAGCCACTAGGCGCATGTGGCTATTGAGCACCTGAAATGTTGCTAGTCCAAATTGAGATTTACTTTAAATGTGAAATACTTAATTTTTTATATTGACTACGTGTTAAAGTGATGTCTTCAAAATCTAGGATTTTGTAAGATATGCTAGTAAAATTCGCTTAACTTGTTTTTACTTAATGTGGCTATTGGAACTTTTTATATTACATTTTGGGATTGCATTGTATTTCAGATGGACACTACTGCCTCACAGAGATGCTTGCAGAATGTAGAATTTATCAACTCAAATACTTTATGTAGAATAAGGGACTAATTCTAGACCACACAGACAGACCAGAGGCCAGTGTTTGATTTTCACTGGGCAGTCTTTCCACCGTACCATCCACCTTCACCTTGGCAGTACAACCTCCTCGGGACAGTGTGGAGGGGTCATCGAGGGCAGTTTAGTAACAGCTGGTGATGCAAATGAAGCACGATAATTAAAATATAATGAAAAGGGAGTAGAAAAGAAGGGAGACCATGGCAAGTAACTGGCTCCCATCTAATTTCATTGATGATGGGGATTTTGAGGCAAAGTGTTAAATATATGTCAGAGCCCCCATCAAGAGGGCTGAAGGAGGGCCGTTGTCTTTCTGGGTACACAAAGAGGGAATTTTTAAGTGTACATCATCTAGTGCAGTTGCGCATGCATGTATGTGCGTACCTTTGTGTGTCTACCTCCTAAATGAACAGCTTTGGGGCCTGTGTCTTTTTTTCCTCCCTCAATCCGCATTAGTGCGTCAGCCTTTGCACACATACCCAGTCACTGTCACTTTAAGAAAGGCCCACTCTCAGAGTGTCTCTCCTGTTAACCTTTGGGCCTACTCTTGTCCCTGAAGCACTGTGGTGTTTTTCATATTATTGTGTAATTCTTATTTTGTTGTTTTCCTTTTTAAAAAAAAAAAAATCTGGTCTCTCCAGCTGGGTCCTAGTTCTTTGAGTTCAGGGACAGTCCTCCCTCTCTGGCCCATCTGTGCCCAAAAGACCCCATGAGCCCAGTGAATCCACAGCACAACTCTAGGCAAACTTACCATTTTAAGCTTTTGGTTTACTTCTCCTCAATAGGAATATAACACTAGTCTCCCAGGGTATGCAGTGGTGGTGTCATGAGAATTAAATCAGACATGGCATTACTGGAAATAGTATCTTCTGATAATGGCAGACTACATACTTCTGACCTGCCCTACTGAGGACAACCAAAAATGGATAGCAACTTGAAAGAAAAAAAAAATATCAAAGAACTAACATGATAGAAATTGGACCCAAGTCTAGAAGAGTAGAAGAACCCGGAGAAGAAAGGCAATGTTAAAGCCACATTTACAATGCACCTATTTACCAATCCAGGAGAAACAACTGTGAAATTAAACTGTGCTGTAGCAGAACATCTGGGCGGCTTCGTCAGTTAAGCATCCGACTTCGGTTCAGGTCGTGATCTCGGTTTGTGAGTTCTAGCCCCGCATCAGGCTCTGTCCTGACAGCTCCAGTCCTGGAGCCTGCTTCAGATTCTGTGTCTCCCACTCTCTATGCCCCTCCCCTGTTACCCTCCATCTTCAGGGTAAGTGTGAATTGAAACTAAAGAAGCCCTTGACTTGATTCCTATCACCTGAGTGGTCTAAGGAACCTCACACATTAACTAGTCATGGGCTAGTTGCATATCAAAGTCCCCTAATGCAGCACATAGACCGGTACCCCGTCATCTTACTGAGAACTGTCTTCATCTACCCTCCCTGCCTCATCTTGGGGTTTGGTACCTGGCAGAGTCAAACAGCAGTCCTCTCTGGAGGAAGGACTCCCTCGTCCTGTTAGAATTCAACTCTTTCCAGAAATTTGTCTTTAAGTACCATGTCCTGCACAACCAGAGGTAGCCAGGCCACAAGGAAACAAGACACCATGAGAGAGAACTAACAAAAAGAATGGAAAATGACCTACAGATTTAAGTGAGATTGGACACATGATGGTGCTTTCCTAAAGCTTCTAAAAATCGAACAGTGAGAAATTTCACAGAAATGTACATTTTTGTTTCAGAATGTAATTCACTGTGAGGATTTGGGGCTTAAATAGGTCAAACTGGGTTTTCTTCTTAGGACCAATAATTTAACTGTATATATGCAGTAACCAGTCTATAAACTTTTGCTTATGCCAACTTTGGCTGTCCCTGTCTGTGCAAATAATCTTTTTGATTTTTGCGCTGACTCCGCTATTCCAGTTTTCCTTCCTTTGGAATATTAGTACTAATATTGACAGTAGTAGTTTACACTCACAATGCATTTGTCACGTGCTCTGGCACCATTCTACATGCTTTATTTACATTTATCCACTCCTTTGCTCTACAGCAATTCACTGATATATTGGTGCTCTAATTTCCTACTTTGCCGATGACAAAAGCATCACATACGTTACAACTTACCCAACATCACGTGGCCAGGAAATGGAGGAGCCGAGACTCGACCCAGTCTGGCTCCATGTGCTATGTGGCTCCTTCATCCTAATTAAGTGTGAGATACTGTATGTAGGCCTAAAGGATTTTGAGTATTTGCATTTTAGGCACTTGTATCTATTTTGTACATGCATCTCTTATGGTTCACTCATGACTGTAAACTCCCTGAAGGGAGTTTTTCCTTCTTAGCTCCTTCTAGTGTTGGGTTCTTTGCTCTCCTTATTGGAAGACTTTAAGCCACCATGGCTAACAGACTGGCAGAGCCTTAGCGATGCTTTTGTTTGGGCCTGAGATGAAGTTTCCTTTCTCAGGACTGGCTTTGTTTGCTTCTCTTTCAGAAAGTCCAACCGTCATGCTGTCTGCTGGCAGCTTCTCCTCCCCATACGAGCACCTCAGCCAGCCGGAGACAAAGCGAATGGTGGAACACTACACGGCCTATCTCAGTGACAACACCCGCCTCATTGCTAACCCGGGGCTCAAAGTGAGTGCTGGCCGGGGGCCCCGCTTCTGCTGTACCCCCTCCACAGCCTGGGAGGGGGCACTGTCCGTGAACCTTTGAAGTGGGAAGCCCAGCTCTGGATCTGTGCCTCTCTGCTGGAGAGCCAGAAAGACAGCGTGTGGCCCCTGGGAGGCTGGTCGGCGATGACCCTTCTGAGGGATTAAGAAGCCCTGTGGGCCAGATGAAGAATCTCTTTCAGGCCTTAGATGCACTAGGGGCTTTCTAGGTAGGGGGGTGTGATTTAGAGATCAGTGAAACTTTCCCAGCCCCACTTTTCCCAGGGGAAAGAAGTAAAGTGCCCTTATGTTCTGTTGAGATAAGTTTAAAGAGCAGAGATTTAGCTCGTGTGTGTGTGTGTGTGTGTGTGTGTGTAATGCTTCACTATAGGATCTTTCCTCTTAAATGCAGAAAGCCTCACTGGGATGAACAATTGAGTAAATCACACATCCACTGACCGTGTTTCAGTGAGCTTTTGTTTTCACCAAGTTTGGCTGTATCCATCTGCTGTGGAAAGATTTTTAAGAAGTAATTGGGCTTGGCTTCTCTGCAAGAGAGCTTTGGGAAGCCCTGCTAGCAGCCCACTCTCCTTTCATGTGAGTCTTAAAGGATCCCTGCCATGTCTTCCTTTGTTTCCCAGTTCTCTGTCAGGAATGAAGTAATGGCCACCAGCCACGTCACAGATGAATGGATGACACAAATGGAAATGAGTAGCCTGAACACGTACATTGTCCGCCGTTACATAGCAACGCCCAATGGCGTCCTCAGAATTTATCCTGGTTCCCTCATGGACAAAGCATTTGATCCTACTAGGAGACAATGGTGAGTTTTAGGGGCTTCCATTATCAAAGGTTCCCCCCAAATCCTGGAGAGACATGATAAGTACATACAATAAAGCAACTTCAGGCAGTCACATTAAAGAAGATACTTTTATGGCAGTGAAAACACGTTTTTGAATCTTTTTTTTTAATGCAGTATTAACAACAGATTTGTGGGTTTCCTCTGTCTACAATGTTTTCATCTCTTCATTGAAATTTTGAGACTGAAACATTTTATACTTGGCCATTTCTATTCCTTTGGGTATTTTGTTTGAGTCTTACCTTGCATGTAATATGCCTGTAGTGGGGATGTTTAATGTCTGAACATGATCACGGCATCACATTACAGCTCATATATGATCTATGAAAAATGAACATATGTAAATTCAGAAACTTTTTCTTTGACCTGGCTTTATTTTTTACTCAGGTTTTCAGAAACAAAACCTAGTCAGATGGTATAGCAGGAGGGTACCTTGCACATAAAAACAGAATTTCTGGTCTTCTGCTGCTTAGTAACTGAATTATGCATGAGTCAGCTGTTAATTTTACTACCCATACCAATCCACGGGGCAGCTTTATGTACCCAGTTGTGTTTGTTTCTACTTTATTTATTAATTTCATTTTCTATTAGGCTCTGAAACATCTATACTATTGCTCTTATTAAAAGTGCAGATGTTGGGGCACCTGGGTGGCTCGGTCGGTTGAGCACCCGACTTTGGCTCAGGTCATGATCTCCACAGTTCGTGGGTTCAAGCCCCGCATCGGGCTCTGTGCTGACAGCTCAGAGCCTGGAGCCTGCTTCAGATTCTGTGTCTCCCTCTCTCTCTGACCTTCCCGTGCTCATGCTGTCTCTCTCTCTCTCTCTCTCTCTCAGAAATAAATAAAAACATTAAAAAAAATTTTTTTAAGTGCAAATGTATACTGAGTTCAGTGTCTTTTACAAAAGAATTTCAGATTTGCTTGACCTTGTGTTGCTACAGTCAGGCATAAAAGATAGGAATCCTTCTGAATTTTAATGTAACGTAGGCACAATTTATAACAAATACTTTTTAAAGTTGCAAGTTCACCTTTGTTTGAAATTTACAGAGTAGTTTTTCCTACCGTAAAAACAACATGACTTTCCCTTGTCTCCATTAGGTACCTCCATGCAGTGGCTAACCCAGGGTTGATTTCTCTGACTGGCCCTTATTTGGATGTTGGTGGAGCTGGTTATGTAGTAACCATCAGTCACACAATCCATTCATCCAGGTAATATTTTAATTAACATTTTATTCATTTTTTAAACACTTCAAGAATATTTAGAAGATTTGGAAGTACAGTAGACAACCAAAGATTAGTGGTAAAAGCATGACCTTTGATGCGAGCAGTCTGGGATTTGAAGGTCTTCTCTAGCTGTGTCATCTGGGATTGCCTGGCCTTCCTCTTGTCATCTGTAAAATGGGGACAATACCCAACTCACAAAGTCTTCTTGGGATTGAATCAGTGGAAAGCTCTCAGTCCTATTATGAAGATGCTTATGAAGAAGAAAAAGATAGATGCAATAGGGCATTTTGTAGAAATACCAGTCTTAACCAATTGAAGAATTCCCAACAAGACCCTGACCGCTATTACCAGAGAGTATTTTCCGAAGCAAAGGAGCATGTTGAGTGAAGAAAAAAAAAGATGTATCAAGAGCCCAATTTTATGATCTCTTTTATTTTGGTCTAACTTCTTAGAATTATATAGGAGTTTGTTATTGTTACTTTGTCCTTATACTGTCTCTTGAAAATAAAAATGCATTTTGAAAATTGACTTTCCAAGAATGCTATTAAATGTCAGCATCACTGTAAATACATTTCGGGTGCTTTGTGTTACAGGCTTTTGAGGTTTCAGTGTTCAAGTGACAAATGTCAGTAAAACATTGGGTAAAAAGGCAGGTCACATACATTGTCTTAATCCCTTCATTATACAAATAGATGTTTTTCCCTAGCAACCAAGAAAGCCTTTATTTTGACTGTAATGATGCCTTAAAATTTATGGGAGACAGATTTTTCTTGCTTAACTTTATGCTTTCCACTGGTGCTCATTATATATCAAATGATTGACATTCAGGAGAATTCTTCTAACGCAAGTTCATTGGGAGCAAGAATTGGGAAGCGGTACTGTGCTGGAATTTCAAGATCATGACCTGTGTCTCCATGGAAAGCAGGGCCCTGCCACCAGCCAGTGATTGTTTTGCAGGGCCTGGTACCTGTTTGGCTCTGTCACATATAAACAAGTAAACACTCGTTTAGAACAGAACTTTTCCGTGTTTTCATTAACAGACCACCCGTCAGGCACACCCTACTATTGTCTGAATAGTGAGACTTGACGTCTCTCTCATATATTCTAATCAGTTGGGACAAAGTAAACAAGGTTGTTTGAGGAGACAGCAATCACCTTAGTCTTTGATGACAGTGACAATGGGCCAGCACTGGGCTTCAGATGTTGGGGGTGGGGGTGGAAGGAAGAGAATGACAGCCTGTGTGTGTCTTACTTGGTATCTGTTCCATGGGGCTCCACCACCTGCTGCGTGTTATTAAGTGCCATTATCTCTTCCTTCTCTACAGTATTCTCGGTGTGTTTGGTGGCCATTTAAATCCGGTCCACCAGTCACTCACTGAGAGTGTTTTCCAGGAATGAGTATCTGCTCTTGCTTTGATCAATATGCAGTCCCCTGGACTTGATCATTTGCACTTCTTCCTTAGCTGAGCATGCTTTTGTTACTCAAAGCTGTGTATTTTTCACTCCTCATAGTTGAGAATGCAGGGCAACTACCACTTCTGGTTCTCTTTAACTAAAGCAACTGTAGCTTTAATGGATGTACTTTATTCAAGCGATTTCCAGTGATTTTGGTCTCATGGGCCAACTTGAGAACCTAACCTCCTCCTAAGATGTGATTCCACTCTGGAAACATGTATTTGCCATTTGCTACTTCTGTGACTATAAACAAGGTCCTTTTGCCTTGGTCCCCTCATCTCTGAGAGAGGAACAGGGTAGCCTGGGTGGCTTGGATGGGTAAGCATCAGACTCTTGATTTTAGCTCAGGTTGTGCTCTTATGGTTGTGAATCAAGTCCTGTTTTGGAGCCTGCTTGGGATTCTCTCTCTCCCTCTCTCTCTGCCCGTCCCTTGTTCATGCACATGCACAGTCTCTCTCTCTCTCTCTCTCTCTCTCAGTAAATATATTTTTTAAAAGGGTATTAAGGTTGGGGTGCTTGGGTGGCTCAGTCAGTTAAGCGTCTGACTCTTGGTTTCTGTTCAGGTCATGATCTCACGATCATGAGTTGGAGCCCCACCTCAGGCTCTGCACTGACTTTGTGGAGCCTACTTAGGATTCTCTGTCTTCCCTCCCTCTCTGCCCCTCTCCCACTCACACTTTCTCTCTCAAAATAAATAAATGTTAAAAAAGATTTTAAAAATAAAAAGGATATTAAGGCCTAACTCAAATGATTAGGGATAACGTGAAATAATACATGTGAAGCTCTTAGAATGGTGCCTGGCACATGGTAAGGCCTCAATAAATGTTAGATACTCGCATTATTACTACGTTCCATGAGTTCTCAAAGCCTCATTTATGAAGCGGGTAATAATGCCTGTGTTGAACTGTAATGGGAACTACAGATGACGACTGAACTGTTTAGCACTGTACTTGACCATATGGAGTCCCAAATAAATGACAGTTACTTTTTAAAGTCCTGCTGTTTCTGCTTCAAACTTCTGGCATTTTAGTAGGTCAAAAAAGAGAATTTAAGCTGGTATTCAGTTAGCCAGGAAGCAATCTCCTTCAGGCTTGGTTTTCAGAAATGGTTTGGCCGATAATTTGGGGAGAGGTTTTTCTAACTCAATGTTCACTTACTGGTTACTCATAGTAACTGCACTGGGATTCTTCCATGAACATTATTAGCGGCCTGAGAATCTAAGTGTGCATTCTTTGGAGAATGATCATGCTCACAGAGATGGTGAAGTATAGTCGGGGATTAAGGGACTGGTCAGGTGAGTCTTTGGCTGTGAAAATCTCATGGAAGTGCTGCAAGCAGCATGGTCCTTTGTACCTTGAAATGTAGGCTTGGTTTGATTTTCCTATGGCGTTCTTTATGTGTTGCTATGGTAACTGTACATTTTCGAAATGCAGGTAAAAATATGAATACTAGACTTAACATGGGCAACATGCATGCTTGTCCTTCAGCATGTTGATCATATCGGAGCCGATAGCTGTTGTATAGGGGAAGTTTAGAGACAAAATCAACTTGTCCCAGAAAAATCCGAGTTGTGTTTTTCACTTAGCTCTAGGATTGTAGAACAAGCCAGAATCGCGTACTGGTCTCTATGTCATTAAAAAAAAGGTGGTCAATCTTTTTAAGTCTTTTAGCCATTCTCAGCTTAATTTTTCATTAAAATGGGAACTGTAATTCCTTCCTGATGTCGTCACAGGAAACTGAGTAGGCCATGTGAAATTGCTTAGAAACTCTTGAATGTCATGCATCTCCAAGGAGGCAGTACTAGTATTAACCCACTGGTTGGGAGCATATGCTCTGAAGCTGAAGACACTGAGCTCTCCATTCTTCTAGTTATTCACTGTGTGGCTTTGGCCAAATACTTTGTTTCCACACTTCAGTTCTCTGGAAATGATAATGCTTCATAAAGTTTTTGTGAGAAGTAATTGAAATGATGTATTCACACGCCCACCAGAGTGCCTATAAATGCTGAACACTCAGTAAATATTATCATAATGGTGCCTATTGTTTAGATTCCTCACTCTTTCTTGGAAAAGTAAGAGAGGTTTAAACTTCTTTTGACTGATACTTCAGTCAAACATGATTTGCTACAAAACATAAACCCCATGTGAGGCAACTGAGTGTTGGACTTCTCCCTGTGGTAGAATTTGAGTTACTTCAGTAACAATACTCCAGGCCCTTAAAGAGGCAATAGCCTCTCAGATAATCCAACATGTTCTCCTCCATCTCATGCCAAACACTGTTGTGACAGCAAGGCTCTGACAAATTTCATTGTCCGTTTTGCTAGTGGTTTTCTCGGGGGACAGTTGGAGGCGATGTGAGTTAGAATCAATGTTGACAGTAACCAGAAGGGCGACAGTTACCTACATAACAAAGCTGATTTCACTCCCAGGCTTTGAATTTTCCAAAAGATGATTTTACTTTGAAAAGTTTCTTCTGAGCTTTCCATTTACAACTTCTAAGATTTTTGTCAATAACAACACCATTTTTCTTTTACAAAGAAGTCGAGCTGGTGGAGGATGGTAATGGTAGGCCCCTGTAGTGTCCCAAGTTCGGTAAACCCTGCAAATTCCCAGCCACAAAGGTGCCGGAGCTCATTGGCCAAGTAACCCAAACCCCTCCAACAGCCCATGACCACAGATTAGAAAGAAAGTAGGTTCCAGGTGAGAAGCCCATGCTTCTTAAATAGCTAGCATTTCTCCAGAAGAATACTAAGTTCACTTTCTGTCCAGGCCCGAGCTTCAAGCTCTGATTGGTTTTCTTTAGGGTAACTTCTTTTTATTGGGTATTTTGGACAGATTGGGCAGCTTGCTAGGCACTGTAAACACACTGTCTCACTTAAGCCCTTACGAGGTAGGTAGGACTATCCTCATTTTCACATAAGAAAACTGGGTCTTAGAAAGGTTAGGTAGCCTCCCAGGAATCACAGAGGTGGGAACCAAGAGGACCAGGATTTGACTCCAGATCTGCTCAATTCCTGAGTTAAAGGGTTAGCAAGCACCATGTGCTACAACCCAACATTTCCTCTTTGGTGCTCATCTTTCTGAGAGTAACATTTTAGATTCGAGGAACTGGCCTAGGAACCAGGTGAGTTTTGTTCTAGAACCCGAGCTGTGTTTGGAACAGAGCCCAACTTTGTGTTATAGAAAGAAAATGAGGACTAGTTTTTTTTTTTTTTTTTTTTTTTTTTTTTTTGTNTGTCTGACCTTCTGCTAGTCAGGTCAGTTACACTAGTCAGTTACCTTTCATGAGATCTCACTTTCCATATCTATAAAATGAGGGAAATAATTAAAGGATCACTCAGGTTCCTTGTCTAAAGGTTCCTTGTTGGGAGGAACCATGATGGTACCGTTTCCAACCTCCCACCTGACGCCTCTTCCTCCCAGCCCCCTATTCTTGCGAAAGAATAGTCCGGTCACTGTCTGAACGTCTAAAGTCAGGGCTAGCCTCGCTGGATTTGGGGCTCATCTTATCAGAAAGTTCTACCTTTATCCTTAAGTTTTTCTCTTATCAAAACCCCATGTTATACTAAATCAGTCATTTAGTTGATCGTTTTTATAGAGATAAAAAATGTGGAGGGACAGTAGGCATATATTTCTAATACCATACAGTGTCCTTGTGATGGAACATTGCTTTCCTTTGAATAAGACATGCCTCTTGCTCTCACTGATCTTTTTCACGTGAAGTACCCAGCTGTCTTCCGGGCATACTGTGGCTGTGATGGGGATTGACTTCACACTTAGATACTTCTACAAGGTTCTGATGGACTTACTACCAGTCTGTAACCAAGATGGTGGCAACAAAATAAGGTAAGCCCTTCGGGGACACCATGTGCTGTCTAGCTGCAGAATACAAAGAAAGTGATGTCAGATATCTCTAGCTGGATGGCATCCACATTGTCATGGTCAAGACCAGAAATGGAGTCCATGGCCTGGGTGTTCTGTTAGGAAGGTTTTTGTTCTTTTAGTTTTCTGAAATGCATGCCATTTATGATTTAGACAGATTGGTCTCATAACAAGGAGAAACACTGTGGCACAGAATTCCCTGAAAGCTCTTGTTTCTCTTAGTCCATAATTAGAGGTTTCCCATAGCTTGAGTGCTAGAAAGACCAGACGGTACTTTTGATGTTAACTTAGTTATTAAGCTAAAGTCTTTGTGGGAATTTCAGACACTTAGATTTTTCCCTTTTACATTTCCCCAGAAAGAGGCTCGTGGAACTAAAGAAAGCCTTCACCTCCTAATTTCAAAAGAACATGTCTCATCAAAGCAAGGGTATTCCCTTGATTTAATGCAGGCCATGTTTAAAAATAGCTTTCTTATTTCACTCTCATGGTCCATGCTTCACATCACTGCTAAATTCCACATTGGCCCTTAATGGGGAATGCAAGATTCATAGCAAACTGTTAGAACAAATGCAGAGTAAAATAGAGCAGCACGTAGCCTTGATTAGAGCAATTCAGCGTCACTTAGCATTTCCATCAAATATATTTTTGTATGTCCCTGCAGGTTGTATTTTATGTACATTTAACGTGAAAGGAAGAAATCGTATGACTTGCTTAAACATTGTGCCCATAAACAGCCAAGGCCACTTCCTTCAGAGTCTCCCTTCTCTTAAGAAAGAATGAACTTGCTCCTTACATATCCTTGCAAAAGATTTTTGAGTCTATCTTGGACTAAGTAGAAACATTCTGTATGAACTCTGTAGGTGGCCTGGGAGTCAGGGGTAACTTTCTTACTGTAACTGAATACCAGGTAATCTACCACTTCGAGAATAATGTATCTGTTGGGGCGCCTGGGTGGCTCAGTTGGGTAAATGTCGAACTTCAGCTCAGGTCATGATCTCGCAATTCGTGGGTTCGAGCCCCACTTCGGGCTCTGTGCTGATGATGTGGAGCCTCTTAGGATTCTCCCTCTCTCTCTGCCCCTGTCCCGCTCAATCTCTCTCTCTCAAAATAAATAAACTTAAAAAAAAAAAAAAAAAAAGAATGTATCTGTCTACCTGCTTGCCAGCCTGCCTTCAGTGAATTTGTTTCAGGGACTGTTTACTTAGATAAACGCAATTTGTTTCAAGGCTAGCAAGATAAGTGCTCTCTGAAAGTGTGGAAAAACTGCTCATATGACTGAAGGATGCCCCTTATTTTGGCACAGGTGCTTCATAATGGAAGACCGCGGTTATCTGGTGGCACATCCAACCCTCATTGACCCCAAAGGACATGCCCCTGTGGAACAGCAGCATATTACCCACAAGGTAACTTGTTGCAAAGCTGGTAGCTCAGTGCCCCCACAGCCTGTGCCTCACTGATTACATGGCCTGTTTTCTGTCCCCTTGGCCTTGTTAGGAGCCGTTGGTAGCAAATGATATCCTGAACCACCCCAACTTTGTAAAGAAAAACCTGTGCAACAGCTTCAGTGACCGAACAGTCCAAAGGTTTTATAAATTCAACACCAGCCTTGTGGTAAGTGGATCCCTTACGTCCTTCCGTCCACTCCCACTGTGGAATATGAAATGAAATAATAGTTAATACCTGAACAGTATCCGTGGCTCTTTCATTGCCTGAGAATTCTAGAATGAGAGGACAGGACCTTAGTCCAGCTTGCCAGCCTGACCGTTGTGGGCTGTAGAGCCCAGAGGGGAGCAGTGAATGTTTTAAGGTCTCACACTTGGTATTTTGTTCCGGTTTTGTTTGTTTAAAGACTCACCCCGTTGAAACCCTTTGAAATGTCTGCTGAGGTCCTTTCCCACAGTCTTATGTAAATATGCGTGGTGCCTTGTGTCCCCCTCTTCCTGTCTTCTGGAGATCATGCAGCCTCCTTAAATTCCGAATTAGGTCATTTCTTGGTCATCCACAGTTAGATGGGAGCTTTCATGTAGATCATCCAAAAATAATTTCTTTTTTGGTGGCTTAGAATACTCTTAAGTATTTGATTTGAGATAACTGCACACTTAGCTAGATAAGGTTAAAGATCTGAAGAGAAAACAAAGATCTTAAGAATATTCTTATTAATTTGTAAATAATCTTAGCTAGGAAAACTCCAGGGTAATGACAGAACTGACATTCAAAAAGTTGCTCACAAGAAGTAAGCTTTTTATTTAGAAGAGTTATTTATATCATTAAATGTATCATTAAAACTGTTAAAGATGTATTGGCCAATTGAAAATCCTCCTCTCAGGGCCCCTGGGTTTGCTCAGAGGCTGAAGCATCTGACTCTTGACTTCAGCTCAGGTCACAATCTCATGGTTCATGAGATAGAGCCCTGCATCAGGCTTCTCAGTGACAGCATGGAGCCTACTTGGGATTCTCTCTCTCTGCCCCTCCTATGCTCACACATCCCCTCTCTCTCTCTCTCTCTCTCTCTCTCTCTCTCTCTAAATAAGCATTTTTTAAAAAAAGAAAAAATCCTACTCCAAAAAAAATTGGGTAATAGAAGAGTTTAAAAAGTGAATGTATAACAGGATAGTGTATTCAAAGCAAAGGAAGTCATTATTACTCTGTTTAGACGTCACGCCCTTCTAAGGAATACTCTTTTCAAAGCAGACCTTGACACACTTGAGTGTAATCAGAAGGAAGCTGCCAGGTAAGGATGTTATATGGAAATCTGATTTACTCTGTGTGTCTTCTACCGTTTGTATGATGATTTCCTGAGTCTTTGGCAGACAAAGCCAGCATACTCTGGGAGAAATTTTTCAGAAACGCAAATTTTAGTGGAATATGAATTAGAATAATTTCTTAACGGCTCAAGTTATTCCAAAACGGAACTGGAGCATTTCTGGGCATTGGAGCTAACGGGATGAGAAGCCTGTATTATTGCTTAGAGAGCAGAGGCAGACATCTTCCAGACACTGGAAAATCCATCCGGACCCCTAAGAATCCATTCAGTGCCACAAATCCATGCAGGCTTATCCTCACCCTGCACATGGAAGGGATGACTGGCACAGAAATAAGCATGGGATTTCATAGTTGACCTACTCCATTGGACACACATGCGGAAAGAAATGAGCCTACTTAACTTCACCATGCTGCTTGTGAGTCTTTGGTTTTCCAAATGGTAGATGAAGCTGGCTATCATGTTTTCTTGGTATAGAATGAAGAAAGCGTTGCTTGCTTTAGTCATTTAAATATTCTGTGTAAGGGCACCTGGGTGGCTCAGTCAGTTAAATGCCCAATTCTTGATTTCTGCTCAAGTCATGATCTCCTGGTTCATGAGATGGAGCCCTGCATCAGGCTCTGTGCTGATGGGGTGGTGGGGGGCGTGGGGGGAGCTGCTTGGGATTCTCTCTCTCTTGCTCTCTGTGCCTCTCCACTGCTCAGGCTCGCTCTCTCACTCGCTCTCTCTCAAAATAAATAAACTTTAAACAAAGAAAAAATTATTTTTCTCCCTGTCAACAGTAACTATATGTTTTGTAGTCAGAAATAAAATTAAAAAAATTTTTTTAATGTTTTATTTATTTCTCAGAGAGAGAGAGAGCAGCATGAGCAGGGGAGATTCAGAGAGAGAGGGAGACACAGAATCTGAAACAGGCTCCAGGCTCTGAGCTAGCTGTCAGCACAGAGCCCAACGTGGGGCTCAAACCCACGAACCGTGAGATCATGACCTGAGCCGAAGTCGGACACCCAACTGACTGAGCCACCCAGGCGCCCCAGAAATAAAATTTTAATAAGGGAAGGGAAGCAAAAATAATATAAAAACAGGGAGGAGGACAAAACATAAGAGACTCTTATGGGATGGGGGATGGGCTAAATGGTTAAGGGGCGTTAAGGAATCTACTCCCGAAATCATTGTTGTACCCTATGCTAACTAACTTGGATGTAAATTAAACAATAAATAAATAAAAAAAAAAAAGAAAATTTTATTGTACGCTGTTTTCAACAGATGGTTGAAGGGTTGTTTTCACCACAATAGGGCTGACACTTTGCATTGTTGTCTGTCACTTCTGACCCCTCCATCGTCTCCAGGGAGATTTGACGAACCTTGTGCACGGCAGCCACTGTTCTAAGTACAGACTGGCGAGGATCCCGGGAACCAATGCGTTTGTTGGCATTGTCAACGAAACCTGCGACTCTCTCGCCTTCTGTGCTTGTAGTATGGTGGATCGGCTCTGTCTCAACTGTCACCGGTAAAAATGCCATCGGTCAGGTTCTCCGTTTACTCCACTGTTAAATATCCTAACTGGTGCCAGTCATTTTGAAGTGGCACCTGCAAAACAGAAAGCACAGGGGTGTGTCGTGGAGAAAAGAAAAGTCCTGGTTGCAGAGGCATTGCTAGCTGCGTGGTTTACAGCATCCTTGTCCAAAGAGTAATGGATGGAGGCCACTATAGTTTAACCCTTTGGTCATAGCTTCCTTTTAACTCTCCCTTTTAACTAGCGCAAAAACATTTTAATTTTACTTCTTCTTGTTCGTGTGTAGTATATAGTTTGTTACTGACCCTCTGCATAGTATTTTCCCTTTTGCCTTTCAGAATGGAACAAAATGAATGTGAATGTCCCTGTGAGTGCCCTCTAGAGGTCAATGAGTGCACTGGCAACCTCACCAATGCAGAGAACCGGTAAAATATACATATACATACATGTATGTGGCATATACGTATACATGCACACCGGGAGCCTCACTTATAAATTTCTTTTGGGTTGTGGTATAAGAAGTGATTCATTCTGATTAGGTAACTGTTCCCTGAGCCAGATTTCAAGCCTTCCAATGAAGTCTTCTTTCAGGTTTAAATTTAAATGCTGTGAAAATGTTGAAAGTATATGTGCTCCCTACATATAAAGTAGGGGATTGTTACAAGAAGTCAGTGTCTGCCATGTGTCAGGTACTTTATGCACATTGAGTCACTGGTTTTCAAATTAACCTTGTGGTAAATCTGTAGGTACCTTTCATACATACTCATGCTTACACATAGTATAGCATTATTTATATTAGCAACACATTTTCAGACTACAGCTAAATAAATTGGGGAAAGTCCCTTCTCTAGAACTTAAATGAAAGAATCCTGTGTGTACTGATACACTGGTAAATGTTTGTTTAGGCATAGAGAAAATGTCTAAAGGGACCCTCATTAAACTGTCAATAGTGGTCACCTCTGACAAGTAAGATTGAGAGTGGTGAGTCAGGGGAGGTAACATTCACTCCTGATTGTATACATTCCCGTTTTGCTGAATATTTATGATTTCCTTTTTTATACATATATTGTTTGTATTGTACATAAATGAACAGATTGAAGCTCAGAGTGGTTAAGTCATGGGCCCAGGGTTTCATCTAGTTACATATAGGTGGCCAGGGTTCGAACCCAGATCTGCCTGACGCAGTCAGGGGCCGGAGGCACGGTGAGTTTGGAATGTGAGTGGTATTGGCCCTAACCTCCAGACTTGCTCCTGCATAGAAACCCAAGCTGCGAGGTCCACCAGGAACCGGTAACGTACACAGCTATTGACCCTGGCCTGCAAGACGCCCTTCACCAGTGTGTCAACAGCAGATGCAGCCAGAGGATGGAAAGTGGGTAAGCGTCGCCCAGTGCTTGCTTTTGCATCAACGCGATCACTGCAGGAGTGGAACCTAGTAAGGGATGGTGACCGGGAGCCTCACTGAACTTTGCCAGCTGATATTTATCACTCTTATTCTTGATGTTTTCTTTAATATGTACCAGTTTTTCAGACTTCAAATTGACTTCTATAATAATTTTATCCATTGGATATAAAATTGTCTGGTTTTCACTCGTTATAGCTACTTGGCATTTGTACCCTATTTTAGTCACCTCCTCTGTGGATGGGAAAGTTACTCTTGAGATAAAAAGAATGCGAGAGGACATGGCACGAAGAAGTTAAGGGCAAGGGGGCAGGGACTCTTGGGCTCCTGAAACAGAACCCAGCTCTGCGGGTGACACGTGGTAGCTGATCAGTTCTGCTTTGTTAGGAAGCAGTTGGTTTCGTGGTAGCTTTGAGGACCAAAAAAGCCAACTACATGTCCCCTACTGCATCTCCCTCCTTTCTAGGAGGTTTGGGCTTAGCCATCAGGGAATAGTGGCTGCCCGAGGCTGTAGGGATGGGGGTGGGGGGTGATTTGTGTGTTGCAGCTGCACATTGCCATTTGGTTGCACAGTCAATGGGTTGAAGGGGCAGCCCGTTCTACGTTTAGTGCATGTTTTAGCAGAGGAATATAGGGGGGCATCAGATAATACTAATTTGGGATGTTAGGCACTAACTCAGAATTAAATTTGTGGAGCACTGCACACATCCTCTTAGAAAGAGTCCTAATGCACTTAACATATTAAAGGCTCTGAGAAATTCGCAGCAAAGAAAGCTGTTTAACTTGCCTCGTGTTTCCCAAATTTATTTGACCATGTTTCCTTCCTTCCTTCCTTTTTTTTTTTTTTTTTTTTTTTTGGTTTTTAAATGACTCTACACTTGGGGGATGTCAGGCCAAAGTCTAATGAGTCTTGGGGCCTCTGGGTCTCTTGAGATGATTTGGAATAATCCTCTTCTAATCTGTGATGTGTGGATTTTGTGGTATGATCCACACAGAGAACAGTTTTATTTCTCTCATTTCCAAGTTGTTGAGAGACATAAGCCAGCTATGCTCTGGCAGATGCTTTTTATTCTTCTTTGTATAAGGAAAGAAAACTAAAGCTCAAGGATTTACGGCACCAGGAAGTAGCGGAGCTCTGGATGGCCGTCTGGTGCCCAGGCCCATCTGCTGTCCTCTGCCCCGCATAGCTTCCCGGAACACTCAGCACCCTCTCTCCGGCAGGGACTGCTTTGGTGTGTTGGATTGTGAATGGTGCATGGTGGACAGCGATGGAAAGACCCACCTGGACAAATCTTACTGTGCACCCCAGAAAGAATGCTTCGGGGGGATCGTGGGAGCCAAAAGTCCTTATGTGGATGACCTGGGAGCAATAGGTACGTTTGTTGGAAACCCAGAATATTTGGACTCTTGAATACAAATGTTTTTGCCTCCATGCTAGGACAAAAATCTTAAAATGCTCTTCTACCCTAGTTTCCCATATCCTTTCTCCGCCAGTAGTTTTTTAGTTACAAAACCAAGGCAGATAATTACCTTCAAAGCTGGCTTCGATAGTCGACACAGAGTAAGTAGCCATGTGTCCTGCCAAAATTTACGAGGCTGGAATTCATTCCCATAAAGCTAGTTCTGAGAAGTGTCAGGCCCGGTTTCCGTGTGGCTGAACTGTGGTGTTTGTTTGAATTTGTGTCCCAGCTGTCAGGAGCACAGGGCCAGCGATGGGTAGAGTGACCGCTGCACATCGGTCTCTCCTGGTGCAACCTTCCCTCGCGACATTTGCAAGGCACAAGTCCTGTGGCCACAAGTCACTGCTTCAGGTCATGGGGTCAGCAGAAGCCAGAGCTGTCTCGTGTGGTCTGGGTAGCTTGGGGTGGGGGACGGGGACACCGGAGGGTGGACGATGTCTGGGATCAGGCCCCCAGACCTCAGATATACTACCTGCACACCTCCTTTGAGGTTTTCCCGGTGTCTTTCTAGAGCTAACACAAGGTCCCAAAGCCTCCCTGGCAGGTGGGAAATTTAAGCCTTTATTTCTTGTTCTAACATCTCCTCACATTAGCCTGTATAGAAGAAAGGCTCCTCCTATGGGAGGAAGGGTCCTGAGCTCACATATTCTTACTGAACCAGGTTAGGATGTAGTTGAAGTGACCTTGTTCTAAGACATCACTTTATATGCCCACCTGCATTTTCCTATGTGACTGCACAGGTAGTGTTTTAAAGGGAACCCGTAAGCTTTGAAATGTGATCCTGTTTAGGAGTCCTGCGTCAGACCCATTGCCATAAAGCTTGCTGGGTACAATAAATACGTGCTAAGAGGCCCATGCTGCCCACACCTCTGTATCACGTGACTTCTCTTCCAAGGGTAGCCCACACGCGGGGAACCAGGCTCTTAGCATGGGGCAGCACATATTTAGGTGGTTCTCATCTACTCCCTGTTTTAGTAGTCCTTGCCAAATGTGCTCTTGCTCTGCCGAGCAGCCGACATTTAATTTGAGGAGCCACTCCTCCCACATTCTGGTGGATCCTCTTTGAGGTTTTCAAAACTTACAGCAGCTGCTCTTCTCTTCACCGCACCCCACCCCACTCTATTCCTTCCTATCTCACCCCCATCCCCACTTCCTACCGCACTTGGGAAATCTTGATAAGGGACGTCTGTTTGCTTGTTTTAACAAAGGTGACGAGGTGGTCACATTGAACATGATTAAAAGCGCCCCCGTGGGCCCCGTGGCTGGAGGCATCATGGGATGCATCATGGTCCTGGTCCTTGCAGTGTATGCCTACCGCCACCAGATTCATCGCCGAAGTCACCAGCACATGTCTCCTCTTGCTGCCCAAGGTGAGCTCCAGATGAATCCAAAGCTCCTCTGGGAGGCAGAAGCCTCCCTTCCATTCTTCCAGGGCTGCAAGGACAGTGGCCAGTTGCATGAGCCATGAAGTGATTATAACAACAGCACTACCTTTTCTGCCTTTATGGAGTATGATTCGGAAGTCCCCAAAGCCTCCTTGCCGCCATTAGCCCATGGCTCACTCTTTAGTGTCTAAACCCTGCGAGCTTCATTTTGATTCCCCAGAAAATCCCCCCCCCCCCCCCCCCCCNAAGTCAGGCAGGGGAGCTGGGATGCTGAGTGGGAAATTTGGTTCTTCCCTCAACTCAGGTGTGCTGTCTTTGCTGTTCCAAATGGGGGGGGGGGGGGGGNAGACCTTGAGTCTGTTCTGTTGCCGCTGTTACCCTGTGGTGTGATGGAACACGCGCAAAGCAATAGTCACAGCTCTTAAAGGGTAGAATTCATTGGAGGCAGATATAAAATGATTAATCTGCAATCATGGCTTCCATACCAAGAGTTAAATGTGGTATCGGTGCTCATTTGCAAGGATGAAACTGTTTAATGGCCTCCCCATCTTTCCTAAAAGCCCCCAGGGATTTATTAACCTGACCTTTATGGAGACAAGGCTCACTCCTTGTGCTTCTGAACTTGGTGAGGAGCCACCTTGCTCATCCCTGCAGCAGTAAGGACAGGTTGTTGCTGGAATAGTTCACTGCGGCTGCAATCCTAATGGGGTGGCAGCATGGGGGGGGGGGGGGGGGGGGGGTTTGGGGA
>NW_027530365.1:1168471-1231942 GCF_008692635.1 Crocuta crocuta
CGGAGTGGGGGGGGGGTGGGGAGGAGATCTTGGGATAACTTTGCCTGATTTAGTAACAGGACGAGTCACAAAGCTCCTTCCCTTTGGTAAGATTTGGATACTTAGACTTCCCCTTGGTAAGTATGTGACAGTCGTTTGGTGTTCCTTTATACCTGGCCTTTTGAAGGGTTTTATAACACCATTTTATGAGCACACTCAGCCATGGCTTTAGACCCTTTCCTTCTGTTTCAGGTACATTGGTAGAGGATTAAAGACCCCTTTGCCTCCATCAACTTCTTTGCTCTCCTTTCTTCAGAAGTTAATTTCTGGTGCCTCTCTTTATTATTCGTTTCTAGTCTTCTGTCTTCTGATTCCTGCTACCTCCTCCTTAAAAAAAAAAAAAAAAAAGATGGGACATGGGACATCAGTTTATTCTTTTCCAAGTTTGGACTCGTTCTTCATGGAATGCTGTCACCCAGCCATCAAATGAGCCCCCCACAGGGTATTAAAGTGGGTGATTTTGTTTGATTAAATAGTCATGTTTCTTTCTCTTTAATGATGGGTAGAAATGTCAGTGCGTATGTCCAACCTGGAGAATGACAGAGATGAAAGGGACGATGACAGCCATGAGGACAGAGGCATCAGTGAGTATTCAAGCTGCCTCGTTGCAGAACGTGTCAGCAGGAGGCTAACCCAGAATAAATGTTCTGTCTTCTATCCTTTCGGTGTATATTACAATTTAAGAATCTTTGACGTGACGAGGGTTTTTCCTCTCCTGTTTTCATTAGGAATAAGTGTAGGTGTTGGCTTTGTTTTAGAAAATCTTAAAAGATTTCTTGATGTTCCTTTTTGCCTTAAGTGTTTTGGCTGAAAACACCTCACCCCACCTTTTCTTTCTCCTCCTCGTTGCTTTCGGCATATATTTCAGAAAGGGGATGATCAGGTGGTCTACATTGTTTTAATCCCTCAGGGAATTAAATGTATATAATTCAGGGAGGAAAAGAGCATTTCTTTATCAAAAAAGAGTTCGATTAGTGTGAGATACGTACCTTGGCCTACAACTCTGTAGAACATGTCTTCTTAATGCACGTTGGATACCCGTGATTAGGAACTTCTCACTGCCTCTAACCCTCAAAATCTTAAAAAGAGAATTACTTCTTCTATTTCTCCAAAGAATAGCTCCCCCCGTGTGTGAATGAACCTGCCCAGGGCACATGTCCTCAATACAATAAGGATCCTGGCACTAGAGTGACTAACTGTCCTTGCTCCCCACAGTCAGCAACACTCGGTTTATAGCTGCAGTCATTGAACGGCACGCACACAGTCCAGAGAGGAGGCGTCGCTACTGGGGTCGATCAGGAACAGAAAGCGATCATGGTAAGGTCTAGCTCCTTCTGAGGAGTCTGGGGGGCTTCTGGGGGGCAGTGCTCACACCCCCTCTTCTCCCTCCTGTTCTGTGCTCACATTCTGTGCTTTGGCATAGTTTTCCAAAGGACCCATTCCAACGTGGCACATTTCTAGGAGCCCAAGGCTAGGTTTGATTTTGTCTCTGCACTCCCAGGCATACGTGAGATGACCCTGGGGCACACAGATCGCGACTAAATGTTCTTCATGCATAAAGGTTCCCATTGTCTAAATGGAACCTGCTTACCAGGTGGTCCTTAGTAACTGGCATCCGTATCGGTGCCACTACCCAGGGTGGTTAGCTGGCCAACACCAGGACCCTCACAGCCCTCTCAGCCATATACACTGAGGACATGACGAGCTCATGCTTCCTCCTGGCATTCCCCTTCCTGACCTCCAGCCTTGCCTGGAAGGTTCAGGGAAGGCTTCACCAGAGAGACAACATTTGTACTGGGCTTAACGGATGATGAAAGAAAGGTTGGGGCTACGGATATTAGAGGCAAAGGGTCTGGTGTGTGTAGTCATGAAGGTTATGGCAGGTGCCCCTAAGATGCTCAGAAAGGGTCGGCACTGGATTGTGAAGAGGCACTAAGCCTGAGTGGGCTAGGAATTATCCAGTCCACATGTTGTACCAAAGACTTGGCCACCCCCTAGCTTCTTGCCTTGCCAGTGTCCGCATGGCTTATCCTCACAGGGAATGGCAGACATGTCCCGCCCTGTAGCCATCACTGCCAGTGTCCCACAGCAACATGACAGGAGTGTGGGGCCTTTCCTGTAACTGGAAGATCTATTTGTTTTTTGTATTGTTGTTTAATCTTCTAGAAAACTATTTTTTTCCCAGAATCAGATCTTTTTTTAATGCATAAGGAATGCATTTATACCTTTTTGACTCTTTCTCCACATCTACCCTGGGGCGGGGGGCGGGGATGTTTTCAAACGGCTCCTACCCGGTGCTAGCACGAGTGGATATTTGTCAAGGCAACCAATGTTGCCTTTTACATGACAGCCAGGTATTCAAACTCCCTTTGGGAAACAGAAGCCAAAACTCTGATTTGTAAACTGGAGGCTCCTAATTTGGGCTTTGAATGACATTGTTCCCACCAACTAAGTAGAAACTTCAGGTTTCTATGGAGAGTCAAAGCACAACTTAAATTTTTCAGTTTCTTTGACTTTCTGGGGTTTTTTCCCTAAAAACCTTTGAACCTGCATAAATTCATTCTGCCAGGCAGTTCTGTGCCTCTTCTCCTTTGAATAATAAAACAGGTTTGAGGCTACTAAAGTTCAACAGAAATAATTTCTTATTCAGCAGAAATACTGAATCCTTTCTCTCTCTTGCCTTCTCCCTGGATAGAAATCGCTTCAATACGAAATTGGAATTCTGAGTGACGTTTCCGATGTTCCATTAGCCCTCCCATTGTCTTAGTAAAGTGGCATGTGAAGCAACAGCTTAGATGAAAGCAGTAATGCAGTGTCAGTATCTGAAAGCTGAGGAATCTAGCTAAGGGCTTGCTTTCTTTCATTTTTCACAATAATTGGATCCCTGTTATCCCCAAGGAATGAAAAATAGTTCCTCGTGCAGACAGAATGCAACACCAAAAGAAATGTGAGACATTGACATTCCACATAATTCTAAATGCACCACAAAAATCAATACCATTTAACCGCGTGTTGTCATATCTCTGAACCTGAATGGTGGGTCACTAAAAGTGGTGGCATCACGTTAACGTCCCTGTGACGCCGAGAATAGGCCACAGGTTTGGTTCGCATTTAAAGAAGGAAATCTAATCTTGTTGTTTTGTCAGTATACTTCTTTCTCAGCTCAGTCTCCGTCTATGCTCTTTGCCAGGCACAACGGAGGGACCTCGTGAAAGGGTGGCCTCGTTTCTGTGAGGCCGATGATTATGCAAGACTTTATAAGATAAGGCCAAGCACAGCTTACTTGGAACCCACCTCTCCGCCTCTTTACAGGGAATGAGATCTTAGTGAAGCGACTTAGCTCCTTAGTGTCCTAATAATTAAAATGGGATTAGAAATGTCTCCCTGATGAAGTTGTGAGTGCCAAATGAAATAGCATATGGCAGGCAGGAGTTCAGGGTTGACCTACCCACCTCCAGACCCACTCTGCCCTCAGGGAATTTACAATCTAGCAAGAAACTGTAAATGAATGCATGTATTCATAAGACTGATAAAAGGTTGAATAGTACAGCTTCCTTAAAGGACCAGAACAAAGAAGATAGGGAGCTAGTCACTTTTATCTGCATGTGAATCATGGAAGTCCCGGGGGGGGGGGTTAGATGANTGACAGGGTAAAATTTGTAGCACCATGGTTCTTTGCAACCCAGTGAGCATATTTCCTTGGGTCTAATACACAAAAGGAAACTCAGAAGAATAAAACACATAAATATGTAAGTACCGAACAGACTAGATTTTCAGGATATGGTTCAGAATTGTGATGTACCTAGAATTAAAACTGAATGTTACCAGGCCAGACTTACAGACTTCAAGCTGTCTTTTTATTGGGAAATACAATTGACCTTTGAACACTATGGGCATTAGGGACACCAATCCCCACCCTTGCACAGTCAAAAATCCACATAAAACTTCTCACGCCGCCCCCCCCCCGGAAAAACTTAACTACCAGGTTGATTGGAGACCTTACCAAGAACATAAACCGTGGATTAGCCCACATTTTGCATGCTACTTGTATTATATAATGTATTCTTAAAGTAAGCTAGAGAAAAGAAACTGTTAAAATCATAAGAGAAAATACATTTATAGTACTGTCCTGTATTTTTGGAAAACTAGGCCTGTGAGTAGACCCATGTAGTTCAAACCCATGTTGCTCAAGGTTCAGCAGTGTTTCATGTGGCCGGGAGAGTCTTGTGTTGTAAAGCAATCTTATTTTAATTCTTGTACCTTAAAAATACTAAAGTAAGAATAGTTTTTGAAAGGTAGAATTATTTTTGTCAATATTCTAAGATCACTTAAAATGACTGTTTTTCAGCACTTGATGATTACACTCACAAGTAGTGATTAAACACAGTTACTACCTACTTATGCTTTTAACTCTCTGTGTCTGCCCATTTTTTGCTCCTGAAAATCTCATGTTCTATCCAGTCATCAACTGCCTTGTCTTTAAGTTAAAAACCACCAATGTATATTTGTCCCTTTTGAATCTGTGTGTTATTATCTCATCAGAAATTTGACATAAATATATATTAGGCAACATTTTTTCTTTGTAAAAGGGAAACCTCCTCCTAGTGAAGCAAATTCCATAAAGCTTAAAAGGCAAATGCTGAGCCTTGAAAACTTGATCAAAAACTATACAGTGCAACGTAAGACCGTTTTGGGGGCAGGTGCACATAGTCTCCCGCAGTTACTGTCTGTGACCACAAGGTGGAGAGTGAGTCCCCAGAGTGACCTAACCTCCCTAACCATCAAGAGAAGTTTCTTCAGGAACCATCCGCTAAATATGTAAGGAGAGTACCAAAAAGCCTAATCTTGACTCTTCTGTTCTCAGTGGTCGCCTGGTCTCCTTCCTGAGCCTACTTTTTACCTGAGGTCGTCTTTGTAGAGACTATACTGCAGACACCTTTGGATAGTTAGAAATTTTTTCCTTTGAAAGTGGTGGCTGATATCCTTTGTGTTTTAAATAGTGCTTCCCCCTCCATGAGTCATACAGAGTCTGTCTTATTCATCGCTGTTCCCCAGCACTTGACAGAATTGCCTGGTGCTAAGTAAACACTCAATTTGTTAAGTGAGAGCATGTGTTTAGTTTTCTCCTGCTTCTCCACAGCTTGCTATCCCTCCCTCGAGATTTTCATTAATTATTGAGATAAGAGGAAGCCTGAGGAAGTCACATAGCAGTCCTGCCACACTGAGAAAACGAAACAGAATGTCCCAGAGTAAGAGGTTCACTTCGGAAGACCTTCTGCTAGGGTTCTCCTCAGAAAGCAAGAGCAGGAGAAATGAGGGTGCCCCTGAGGTGCTGAGGGAACAGCTCTACCATTAAAACCACCCTGGAGCCTATGACCAGCCGGGTTGGGAGCATCCATGGAGTGCCAAGTCAGAACCCCTGGTCAGGGCCTGGTGAATCTGGAATGACTTCATTATTAGATGAGACTGCTGAATGTCACACCAGATGAAACCACAGATAACTAAAGAACCCCAGTCCTGTTGCTTTGGGAGCATAGTCCTGTGATTTTGGACAAAGATGTACCTGTTTTGTGTGAGGCATTGCGTTGAATATTAGGAGTACAAAAATAAATAGGAATTTGCTCATGGGCATGGCAGCCCTGAATTTTATTACATAGTAAAAATCTAAGCTTGAGATGTACACAGAATGCCATTTCAACTCACAGAAGGGGCAACAGACCCCACGTGGGCTGGCAGGATGGGGCGCTGGGGGTTTGGGTTGCTTCCCAGAGAAGACCTTTAAAAACTGAAGCGTGAAGGGCAATAGCCGTATGCTGGAAGGTGGGAGGGTGAGCCCGGCAGAAGGCCTGCCATGAATTTTACACCAGGAATGTGAAAATGAGTTAACAGTTACTGTGGGTGCTTGTAAATGAGTGGAAACCCTTCAGGAGATACTTGGAGCAAGATAAAGACAGCCTAGCACTAAAGGTTGGCCAACAGTCATCAACATAGACGCTGGGATTTTGCTAAAAGTGTGCCTTATACTTGAGCCCCTACGTGTGAAGCACATGGCAGCTTAAGCACACACAGTACTTTGTACGTGGGGCTTCAGCGCCTACCATCCAGTCTTCCGTTCCAGACTGAGCACTGCCAAAGCTGAGAAACCCATTCTGGCTCCTGATTCCTTTTTCTTGAGGAAAGGCATCGCTGTTTCCCCAGCCCCGAACCTAAAATCCTCAACCTTATCCAACGAGGTCAGCCTGGATCGTCCCCGGGCAAGTCCGTTTGGCCACCAAAGTCAACCTACTCTGCGTTTGAGGAGTGCCTCGAAGCCAGCTGCTTGCCCTACTTAACACAGCCACTGGCCCCCTTCAGGTCCTCATCGCCTCCTTGGGCCAGCGCTGCAGCCTCCTGTCCTCTGAGCCTCTGTGCTACCTTCTGTCCAGCCTCCTCACTGCCACACGGGATCATCTTCAAACACATGTTATGTCATTGCACCCTCCCCCACCCCTGGCCTGTTGATCAGTCACAACTCCTAGCTCAGCCAGCCTCCTTGATCTGGTCTGAGCCCGCATGTTCAGTCTCCTCTCCTGCTGCTTTCTTCCCCATACCGAGCTTGTTCTCATCCCCGATGCCCGGTGGAGACTTTCAGGCTACTGTGCCTTGGCATTTGCTCATCTCCCAGCCTGCATACCTTTCCACCCCTCTCTTTACCTAATGAACCCTTTCTCTACATGAGGGCCACTTTAGGTATCATCCTTGGGTGTCCTAGCCCAGTTAATCATCTTTGGGATCCCTCTCAGTGTGCCTCTGTTTGAATACCTTTGCTCCCCCTTCTTGGCTGTGGTTTTCTTGGGAGCTGGGGCCTCCCCTTTACCCCTTTTTTGGTTGAGCCCCACCTGGGGCCAAGGAGACTCTCAGTGATGATAGACACCTATGTCTGTGAACTTCCCCCTCTTTTTCCCCTTTTCATTCCTGAGACTTGGGATCTCCGAGTCTTATCTTCCTGACTCAAAGTCACCACTCCCTCAAACCCCTAACTTTTAATTGCTCATCAACTTCTATTGTTTCCACCCCTGAGATACTTTTGAATCTGCCCAATCCCATACCCCTAGTTTTTTTTTTCCAATATTTTTATTTATTTCTAGGAGAGAGAGAGACAGCGTGAGCAGGGGAGGGTCAGAGAGAGAGGGAGTCACAGACTGAAACAGGCTCCGGGCTCCGAGCTGGCAGTCAGCACAGAGCCCGACGTGGGGCTCGAACCCACGAACCGCGAGATCATGACCCAAGCGAAAGTCGGACGCCCAACCGACTAAGCCACTCAGGCGCCCCCCCCATACCCCTAGTTTTAAGTCTTAGTCTGTCATCTGGACTGTTGTAATAACCTCCCAACTGTCCCCCTCCCTCATTTTTATTCATCTTCCAAGCTGCCCCCAGAGTTCTCTGTGAAACACAGAAACTATCATGCTATTTTTTTTTATCAGTCTGCTCAAAATGTTGTATTGTTTCTTCATTTTCTCTGCTTTGGCATGGTCTTTATAATCTGGCTGTAACTCCCCTCCACACCTCCCTCCTGCCACGCTCTCCACCTACCTGCCTGCACCTGTCCTAGGCATGTGGTTCAGCAGCGGCCTTGGCTTTCCACACCTGTAGGCTCTGCTCCTCTGTTCCCTTGCTCACATCCGCTTACCAAACTCCTACACATCCATTTAAGCCCAACTGAAATCAGAGTTTTTCTGTGAAGCTTTCTCATTCTTCCAGCTGGAATTGGTTATTCCGTGTTCTAGATTTCAGTTATACCTCAACTATAGCACTTACCGTTATCTGCATTAGAATAAACCCAGCTTCATAAATATGTCTCCTGTTCCATCATGAAATCCTTAAGGGAAAGAGACATCTCTTATTCATGTTTCATAGCCTCCCCCTCTGGCCGCATAATGGTCTTCACTGAATGAATAATTGAACAGATCCTATGCTTGTATTCATTTTATTTCTCGGGCTCTAGCTTTTAAGCTCCTTGTGCAGGGACCAGATTTTCCCCCTTGGTGTCTCCTGCAGTGCCTAACACAGTATCTTATACATACTAGGTGCACAATAAATATTTCTGGATCTGGACTGACTTAAATAATTCTGTCAGTTGCGAAGTGGGTTCATTGAGGACAGAGAATTGCCTTTCTCATTTTTGCACTGAGTGTACATTTTCAGCCACATCCCATTCCTGCTTGGCTGTATGCAAGCACGTCAATTGTGCACCACAAATGTGACTGGCACTACCCATGGATGAGCGCTGATTGATGCTAACGGTAGATACAGTGGAAATATTAATGAGCTGTCACTTCTCAAAAATTTTAAAGGGGATTTTTGCAATATTTAAAAACATGCCAGAGTTCTTGGAATGGAATCCTTTGATCAGCAAGGGCATTTTCTTTTGAAACATGTATTACTTAGAATACCAAAAGAAATTAATCTTTAAATACAGTGAACCCACTTACACAGAGAATAGTTGATTCCTTTGCTAGTTGCTATGGGTATATGTGGAGTTAGTCTCATTGGTACTGGAACTTAGGGCAAGTTCATTAACCTCTCTGATCATCGTTTCCCTCACTTGTAAAATTGGTGTGCAGGAATTCCAGGACACTATTGCGTGCCATAGAGCAGGTGTACAAACAGTGGTGACACTTGTTTCTGTCCTTCCTGTGGGTCGTGTGCAGGCTTGTTGAAGCTCAGCTTTTCCCCAGCAACCCCCAACTTGATTTGAATCCTATTAGGACTTTATTTCTTCCTTCTTTCCTTTTTTCTTTTTCTTTCTTTCTTTCTTTCTTTCTTTCTTTCTTTCTTTCTTTCTTTCTTTCTTTCTTTTTTGAAGCTGCCTTTTTTCTTTTTCTTTCTTTTTCTTTCTTCCTTTCTCTCTTCTTCCTTCCTCCCTCTCTCCCTCCCTCTCTTTCTTTCTTTTCTTTCTTTCTTTCTTTCTCTCTTTCTTTCTTTCTTTCTCTCTTTCTCTCTTTCTTTCTTTTTCTCATTCATTCATTCAAATAAAGTTAGTCTTAATCTTATCTCAGAGAAAAGTGTAGGAAGATAGTCCCAAATGTCCGTGGTCGTTATCTGTGGATCAGATGGGAAGAGCAGTGATTTTAATTTTTGTTGTGTTGATTTGGGAATTTGGAAAAAAGCTTCCTATATATATATATATTTTTTCTTATCTGTACTTTCTCAGGTATCTAAAATGATTATTTATCTTGTAATTGTTGGCGGTGGGGAGGGGGGAAAAAGAGCTAAGAAAAGATCTCTTCAAAAATAAGCCACTTTGACATCTGCTGGCAGCCTGCAGACCTCTGCACCCGCGTAACACAAAGCTAGGAACATCTCCCATGCCCTAGAAATCGGCAGTCACCTCGGCCTGCGTCTGGAAGCTCTCAGCTGCTTGTTCTGTTCATTTTCTAGGTTACAGCACCATGAGCCCACAGGAGGATAGTGAGAACCCCCCGTGCAACAATGACCCCTTGTCGGCTGGGGTGGACGTGGGAAACCACGACGAGGACTTGGATTTGGACGCCCCACCCCAGACTGCTGCCCTGCTAAGTCACAAATTCCACCACTACCGCTCCCACCACCCCACGCCGCACCACAGCCACCACCTGCAGGCGGCTGTGACAGTACACACCGTCGATGCGGAGTGCTAACACTCCCCTGACCTCCGTGAGAAGATGGGATCTGGGAGGTACAGAATGTTCTGGAGGGAAGAAGAGCCAGCATCAGATAATCCCCAGCAGGAGACCCCTGGTGTTTGTGCTTTGTCCAGAGTGGTTTCACGCACTTGCTGCCGTTAGTGTGTTTCAAAATGAGAAACCACAACAAAATCATGTTTGTGAAAGTGCAAGCTGGTTCTGGAATGGAGGGGAAGTAAGCCTGATTAATGAAGCTGCCATAATACCAATGGGATGGAGCAGAAGGCAAACCTCCAAACAGAGAGACGAGACCTATAAATGAAACATTGGGAACCTTCGTTAAGCTGAGCCAGAGGAATGTTCCAAGGAGCCAGAAACATGCGGCTCTCCTTAACTGGAAGAGAGAAAAACGTGCCCAGCCAGAGACTGGGAATGTGGCACATCTGGATAGAAACGTGTGCTTTTGGAAGATCTCGCTTTGTTTCTTAGCGGTACCCAGATACCACAGTTGCTGTATGGAACTCCTGATGAGCTCTAAATGATGCATCTCAAAATTTCTAAGTAAAGGATTATTTTTCTACTATTTATTGAACTTTCAAACATTCTCAAACTTTGGGGGAAAGAAAAGCAAACATGAGACATTTTCAGCAATTATCCCTAGCTGTTTTGTGTGTGATGAAGTGGTTCTTTGACTAAGGAGTTCTGTTACTTACCTGATACCCTCCCACTGCCCCACTCTACAAAATGGGAAAATGAAGAAACCTTTCTCTCTGGCTTGTTTACATATGTTTTCTTTAGAACATCATCTTATGGAAACACATGTTTTTTCCGTAATGCAGTATTCTTTATGTTTGGCAGAGGCAGGGAGGACAGAGGAATCCAAAATGTTTTTAAAGAAATTTTAGGTCTCTTTTTCACTAATTTCCACTCCTCGTACAATGCTTTTCTTAGATGTCTTACAAAACCTAATATTACAACCCCAGCCTTTCAGCAAAGGGAGGGATGGATTTCTTCTCCTTGTGTTAGAGACTATAAATTTTTAAATGTCCCATTTTGATTCTGAGAATATTGAGTACATAAAGGAATATGTTTTTAAAATTCAAAATCGATTCTTAATTAAGGATTTCTTTTGATATCCTAGTTCAAAGCTGCTGCCAGTTATCCAACAAGTTACTCACCGAGCCGCTTTGTGACGTATACAGAGATTAATCAGATCTGGCTAATATAACATGGGGCATTGTAATTTTAAAGTAGTGTTCTAATTACAGTGATGTATTTTAGATTCACATCTTGTGATTCAAATATGTTATAAAGACATTCTTGCACCGTGTGTGTGGTAAATCTCCGTCTATATGTAGTTGGAAAAAATTCACTGAATAATGTTTTAACGATAGGGTATTACAGTATAATGTAAAAAAAAAAAAACAATTGGTTCTTCAGCAGTACAGAAAGTCAACTGTATGCGTGCTATCAGGAAACCCCTTCATACTGTGTATAAATTTGCAGTCTAGTGAAATAAATTGTATGAACGGACAGTTTTAGTGTTGATAGTGATCTGTTTGTATGCTGTTTCTTGTACCTCACGGTGGCTTAATTCACTTTGTAACCTCGCGGATCAGTTACCAAACTGAGTAGGCCTCCTCTCAATGCTACCTTCAACGTTAGGGGGTTCTTGACATCTTGAAGATGCAAAAAAATGGAGAATATAAGGGGATAACGTTAAAAACAAATGTTTAGGGGCACCTGGGTGACTCAAGTCAGTTAAGCGTCTAACTTCTGCTCAGGTCATGATCTCACAGCTCAAGTTCGAGCCCCGCGTCAGACTCTATGCTGACAGCTCAGAGCCTGAGGCCTGCTTCAGATCCTATGTTTTCCTCTCTCTGCTCCTCCCCTGCTCATGCTCTGCATCTCTCTCTCAAAGAAAAAAAAATTTTTTAAAGCATAAAAAAATAAAAACAAATGTTAAAAAATGTGTAGAACATAGCTCCCCCTTCCTGAGCATCTAAGTTCATGCCGTTAATAATAATAACTGTTAATTCTCTAATTCCTGGAGAAAATAGGTGACTTTCCTGTCTCCCCAGAAAAGTAAACGTCTCCATTTGTTTGCTGAAGTTGAGAACGCTTGTGTGATGACCCTAGCACTGGGAGATTCCCACTAGATGGAGGAAGCTCGGTATTTTCAGGGAAAGAATTACAAAACAAAGAGCTTAATAATGTTCATTAGAGCCTCTGCCCAAATAGAAGACCAGACATGCATCTTGTCTCTTTTGCACTAAGTACCTCCCATGTCGTGAACTTTCCGGGGGCGGGATTAAATGCTTTTAGCTGAGTAAGAGCACACAACTGTGTTTTCTAGCCCCTGTAGAACGTGGCACACAGGTTTGTGAGGTTCTGTCCTTCTTGAGCTCCCTTTTGTCTTGTCCCCAGGCGCTGCATGGAATATTGTTTGAACATTTGTTGTTCGTGTTCTTGTTTCACAGAAAAATTAGGTGCTTGGGAACTTTCTCTCCTGGTGACGGATGTTGGTTCTTCTTGCCCCTCAGATAGCATTGCTTGTTAAACATGAGTCTTCCCTGAAATCCTGGACGGGGAGGTCCGAGCAATGCCTTCCCATTCACTAAGGCCTCTTAATGCCGGTAACCAATACTCATATCAGTGTTGAGAAGTTTCAACCGCTAAGGGTGTTCCAGGCTACTTGGTGCCGCTAGAAAAGGGAGTGCGCTACTTGTGGCCCAAACAAAACAAGGTTCAGACCCATGAAGCTCTGAAGTATAGGTTCATCTGCATTTCTGGTATGTTTATTTTAGATATTTTGATTTTTTAAAAATGTTTATTCATTTTTGAGAGACATGGAGACAGAGTGTGAGCAGGGGAGGTGGAGGGGAGGCACAGAATCCAAAGCAGGCTCCAGGCTCCGAGCTGTCAGCACAGAGCCCAGCCCCACGTGGGGCCTGAACTCACGAATCGCGAGGTCATGACCTGAGACGAAGTCAGACGCTTAACCAGGGACTGAGCCACCCAGGTGCCCCATAGATAACTTTGGAAAGTGTTTTTTGTTTGTTTGTTTGTTTGTTTTTCTCTGCTTCTTGATTTAATTTGAGTGCTCAACTAAGCCTTATTAATATTTTTATGTGAAAAATGTTTTCAAAGTAAATCAGGTTTATTTTGCATGTCAGCGTGACTGGTGTATGAAAAGAAATTGTGGAAGATCACTTGAGCTCATTTACTGCGGGGATGGACTGCTCTAATGATTATACTTTCAGAGGGAAAAAAAAATCTATATCTGGTAGAATAATCAAAATGGATCAGTGCATTCTCATCTGTGTTGTCTCTGGTCTGTTTCTGAACACAGAAGTGATTTTCCTGGCTGAAATACGATGCTATCTTCAGAATTTTTTCTGATTTTTCAGTAAAGAACATTAAGTTGAAAGATCTATTTCTATGGGGATTATAACTATAAGATGGTCTAATTGCTACAGTGTGTGTAACAGTATAGATAGATAGATATACATCTGACATTTTTTAGGCTTTGCTCTAACATTCCTCATTGTCCTAAACTGCTAATTAGGGCCCTTAATCTCTTGTTTCAGTGTTTCCTAATCTTTTCAAAATTCATTACTGTCCTCCTCCTAAGGAGAAAATTTTGATTTAAATCCACCCTAACAAGAAATTAAATACTAGCAGATAAGATTTTGTTGGATGGGCTGGAGCTTTGGAGGGCTACTAACCATTGTAATAATCTGATTTCTTTTCCTCGCCCAAGAATCAATTTCTTGACGTGATCTATGTCTTTGTTCATGCTTTGGATGTGTGTGTGTGTGTGTGTGTGGTTTTACTCCCCCCCCCCCCCCCCGCCTCCGGCTTTATTGAGGTTTAATTGACATATATAATTGTAAGATATTTAAAACTTACATCGTGGTGATTTGATATATGTATTCATTGTGAGAAGCTTTCCCCCATTAACACTGTCTTCACTGACTTAGTTTTGGTAAGAACATTTAACTTCTCTTAGATTTATTTCAAGTATACAATATAGTGCTATCAACTGTGGTCACCATGTTTTACCTTAGATCCTCAGACCTTATTCATCTTAGAGTGAAAGTTTGTCCTCTTTTACCAACGTTTCCCTGTTTCTCCCTCCCCTGAAGCCCCTGGCAACCACTTTTCTACTGTTTCTAGGAGTATGAGTTTTTTAAAAAAATATTTTTTTAACGTTTATTTTTGAGAGAAACACACACACAAGTGCTCGTGGAGGAAGGGCAGAGAGAGAGAGAGAGGGAGACAGAATCTGAAGCAGACTCCAGGCTCTGAACTGTCAGCACAGAGCCTGATGTGGGGCTCGAACCCATGAACTCTGAGATCATGACCTGAGCTGCAGTCGGATGCTTAGCCGACTAAGCCACCCAGGTGCCTCCATGTGAACTTTTTTATAGCCTTAACTAGATCCTGCCTTCCTAAGGGTAAGGGCTATTTCTTACTGCTTTATGTAGTGTTCATGGTACTGTACCCTGTACTTTGCACGGAGGGCCTTCAATGTTTGTTGAAAAGATTAAATGTCTAGAGTGTCAGCTGCAGCCGTAATTACAATTGACCCTTGAAAATCACAGGGGTAAAGGGCCCTGACTTCCCACACAGTCTTTTAACGTCCCCCAAACCTAACTCCTAATAGCCTATCGTTGGCCAAGAAACCTAACCAATAGTGTAAGCAGTTGATTAACATATTTTTATATATATTACTGTTATTACAATAAAGTAAGCTAGAGAAAAAATATTAAAAATCATAAGAGAAAATACATTTACAGTACTGTACTTTATTTTTAAAAATCTGCATAAGCAGACCCATGCCGTTCAAACTAGCATTCAAGAGTCAACTGATTAGTTACAATGGATAATATTACTCGATTTCAAGTAGTAGATGGAGCAAATTCATTTCTCCAAAATATTTCCTTAATCCATTAGTACATTTTTTAAACTGAGGTATAATTGGCATAACATTGTATTTCAGGTATTCAAGGTAATGATTCCATATTTGTATGTATGGCAAAATGGTCACGCCAGTGAGTCCCATGAACATTGATCGGCATATACAGTTGCAAGTATTTTTCTCATGATGAGAACTTTCAAGATCTACTCTCTTAGCTACATTCGAGTGTACAGTACAGTATTGTTAACAATCGTCATTACACTATATGTTACATTCCCATGACTTATAACTGGAAATTTGTACCTTTGGAGCACCTCCATTTTGTTCCCCCCACCTTCCTCAGACAACCACCAATCTGTTCTCTATAACCATGAACCCAATTTTTTTTTGTCTGCCACAGTTTTTGAGTACATTTTACTAACAATTAGTTAAACAGATTTTAATGTTAGCTCTGATATAAAAATCCACAACTTTCTGAAACAGTTCCTGTATATATATAGGCTTTTAAAATACTACATGTATTTTAATTTATGTGACATATACATACATCTATGTGAAAAAAGCAATTCCTATTGTCACTTAAATGTGTAGTTATTCACATCGATGATGGCTCCCTCAAAAACAAATGTATAGTTATCCAATATCCAATAATAGTTTTGAATGGCATTTATTTTGAAGTAGGAGCCACGTAAATATGGAAGTTTTCCAGATCCTACTTCTTGTAAGACTTC
The DNA here is from genome assembly GCF_008692635.1 of Crocuta crocuta. NCBI lineage: Eukaryota > Metazoa > Chordata > Mammalia > Carnivora > Hyaenidae > Crocuta > Crocuta crocuta. The sequence continues at coordinate 1,183,810 of NW_027530365.1, forward strand.
TCATGTTTCCTTCACACGATTCCTATTCTATTTCTGGGTGCTGCTTGATTAAAGTGTTTTATGTAACAATATACCCACCAGGATTACTGCCTTAGTTCCTACTTCAGCCTAGTACTTTAGGGGGAAAAAAAAATTATGTAACAAGAAGCTTGGCTCCCGTACAAAAGTGTGTCCCTGACTTTCAGGGCTCCTTGGCAATCCTTTGTCCAGACCCAGTTTGTTCTCTAGTACATTCTCCTCAAAACTGTTCCAGAAAGTCTTCTCATCCCCCTGCCACAGGCTCTCTGCAGCTGCCTGCATTCTGCCCTGGCATTTGGGTAGAAATCCCACAACTTTTACACCTTTCATGTCAAAATAGCTCTCAGAAGTCACCCTCTCTGTTCTCAGAGGAAGAAATGTGCCAGCTCCTAACCAGAGCCAGCCTGAAATCAAGTGGCACCACATCTGTATATCCTCGGCTCCACTGCCCCAGCGAGCGCTCCTTTGCTCTGGGCCTGAAGCACACCCGGTTCCCCCCTCACCTACAAACGCAAACCTTCCTTCACCTTGCTCTCCCCTACCCCCCCACCCCCACNCTCTTGATCCCCTGTCCGGGTGCACCAGGCCTTTCCAGCGCCAGGTTACCCATGATCCCTACACTGTCCTTTCTCCCCTGGGCTGCTGCAGCAGCTGCTCAGCTCTTCCCCATCTCCCCTCTGCCCCACCCAATTCATCTTCTATGCGGAAGTCGTCTCTTGGAGGGAAATGTCACATCCTATAAAATGAGCCATTTTGAAGGAGACAGTTCAATGACATTTTGTGCATTCGAAATGTTATGCAACCATCACTTCTATTTAGTTCCGAAGTATTTTGGCCGCACCAGGGAGAAAACTTACTCCCCATTTCCCCTTTCCCTTAGCCCTTAGCAACCATCAGTCTAGATGGTAGATGTCTATGTCTATGGATTTACCTAATCTGGCCATTTGATATAAATACAATAGATGGCCTAGTGTGTCTGGCTTCTTTCACTTAGTACAGTGCTTTTGAGGCTCTTTATAGCAAGAATCGGTACCTGATCCCTTTGTGTGGCTGAGTACTATTCCATTGCATTGTGCTTATCATTCATCATTTGATGGACGTTTAGGTTCTTTCTATCTTCTGACAGTTGCATATGGTGCTGCTGTGAGTGTTTGTGGACAAGTGCTTGTTGGAGTACTAATTTTTAATTCTTTTGGATATATCCCCGGGGGTTGGATTGCTTGGTCACAGGGTGATTCTATGTTAAACATGTTGAAGAAGTGCCAGACTGTTGTTGGGAGTGGCCGTGCCCTTTTACGTTCCTACCAGCCACGTGCAAGAGTTCCAATTTCTCTGTTCCCTTCCAACACTTATTTTCCTTTTCATCCCAGTGGGTAGGAAGTAATATCGCAGTGTAACAGAGCAATCTTTTTTTTTTTTTCAAATGTAAACTTAAAACCCGCTCCTTGCTTAACACACTTTAATGTTTTGCCCTGCCCTCATTCTCCCCTTAGGATAAAGTCAGCCTAACTCCATTTTAATGGAGTTAAATCTCTTCATTCCTGCTGTCTTTTCTTCATTTCTTGAATATGCTTTGCTCTAGTGTACCTGAGGGACTTTGCACGCTCTGCTCACTCTGCCTGGAACACTTTTCCTCCAAGCCTGCCCCTCCCAGTCCCATCCCTCCCCTGGGTAACTACTGCTCCTCCATCAGATCTCAATTTCAATGCCACTTCCTCAGAGACCAACCACTGGCATTAGCTTCCACTGTTGCAGGGTTACTTAAACCCCAAACTGGCTGTAGCTGCTTCTGCCTGCTAGCAGAGACGGGTAGCATGATCCTTAATGGGAAAATCCATCTTGAGACACCAGGGTGGCTCAGTCAGTTAAGCATCTGACTTTGGCTTAGTTCATGGTCTCACGGTCTGTGAGTTCGAGTCCCACATGGGGCTCAGTGCTGACAGCTCAGAGCCTGGAGCTTGCTTTCAGTTCTGTGTCTCCCTCTCTCTCTGTCCCTCCCCTGCTCAGACTCTGTCTCTCTCTCAAAAATAAACATTAAAAAAAGTTTTTAAAAAAATGGGAAAATCCATCTTTATAGGAAAATCCATCTTTATACCGGCCCTTACACTTGCGGAAGGAAAAGTAGACCGAAGCTCTGAACCCTCTGCTAGGTTTTCTGTGCTGTGAAAGGGTAAGACTCTTCATCTGCGAAACTGATCTGCATAAGAAACTGGAGTAGATGAGCTTCTGGAGGGACCTGGAAAGCAAGCAGCTGGGGACCTGTGGGGAGTCTTGAGGCAAAAGACTCCAGATGTAAAGGCCTGGGACCCACAGAGAAAGGTGACCAGTGAGAGCATGGCAGGCACCAGGTGGCAAGGAGGCCAGAGGAGTGTCAGATATCCATTTGTCTGGCGGTCACACGTGCGGTTGTGCCTCCGCCAGCTTCACGGAAGATTCACGAACACAGGCCCCGGGTGAGCGACTTCAGAGGCAGTCAAGGGGAATGAACCAAGGGCAACGTGCCAGGACAGAGCAGAGAGACGAGGACTGCAATGTGGCCTGGGTGAAGGGCCAGCGATGCCGATCCCTGGGCCCGAGCCACGAAAGCCCTGAGGAATTCACAGGAGTCGTGCGAAGGTCACCGGATTTACTACAGGGCACGGGATGAAAGCTCCAAGCCACTTTTATTTCAGTTCCCCAGCACAGCTTGACCTCAGCTGCACGGGGGCCTCCCACAGCGCCCCACGTGAGACACATCCTTCTTTGCTGTCATTGCGGGCACTTCTGTGTTTCAGGCCTGCCCTCCCACCACACTGACCATGGGGCTGTCAGGGGCTTCTGTCTGTCTGCGCGCTGCATCCTGGTGCCTCTCCGAAGCAGGCGCAGGAGGATATTTGCTGAGTGAACAACCTTTGTTCTGACCCGAATTTGAGACGCATTAGGAAAGGAAAAGATACTAAAATGGGGTAATCACAAATTTTTTATTTTTCTCCCCTGAACTGGAAATGGAGTGAAAAAGATAGTTGCAAATTCAAGATGCCTGAAATTACAGGAATACGTTTACTTGCTAAAAGGTTGGTAGAGATTGGAATTGCTTATCAAAATGTCCAATAACCACATCAAAATCAACCTGCCAACTATAAAGATATCAGAAGGAAATTAAACCCTGTGTTATGACCTTCGAGTAAGGAAGACTTTATTTTTTTATTTAGTTTATTTATTTATTTTGAGAGAGAGCACAAGCAGGGGAGGGGCAGAGAGGAGGGAGAGAGAGAATCCAAGCAGGCTCTGCGCTGTCAGCACAGAGCCCGACGTGGAGCTCAGTTCCACAACCGTAAGACCATTTCCCAAGCTGAAATCAAGAGTCAGACGTTTAAGTGACCCAGGTGCCCCGTGAAGAAGACTTTCTTAAATAGGGCCTGCTGGAAAAAGCAAAAGCCATAACTCAAAGGTTGATGTAATTTAAAACCTCTATGCTACAAAAATAACCAAAAAAACTTAACTGCAAAAATAGAACAAAGGTGGGGCCGCCTGGGTAGCTCAGTCAGTGCCGCATGTGACTCTTGATCTCAGGGTTGTAAGTTCAAGCCCCATGTTGGGTATAGAGATTACTTAAAAATAAAATCTTAAAAAAAAAATAGAACAAAGGTTTGGCACTGACAATAATATGTATTAAAACTAATGTATTAATAATAATGAATAGCCTAATTAAACTATGAAAAAAGAAGAAATTACCCAGTACAAACTTAAGCCAGTCCTTCTCCAGTGAAAAGAAGAGACAAATAGCCAGTAATCATATGAAGAAATTTTCAGCGTTTCTAGAATTAGTAAAATACAAATTTAAATGAGGTACTTTTTTTTATCCATAGATAGCAAAGCTTTCAAAGTTGTATAACACTGTAAGCACTGGTGGAAGCATGTAAATCAGTAGAGATACTTTGATAAATCTACTGAAATTTATATTTTTTAATTTTTTAATGTTTTATTTATTTCTGAGAGAGAGAGAGAGGCGGGGGCAGCGTGAGCAGGGGAGGGTCAGAGAGAGAAGGAGACAAAGAATCCAAAGCAGGCTCCAGCACAGAGCCCGACGCAGGGCTCAAACCCACCAACCGTGAGATCATGACCTGAGCCGAAGTCGGACGCTTAACCAACTGAGCCACCCAGGCGCCCCTAAATCTACTGAAATTTAAATCCACATTCTGACTTCACTTTATTCATGTGTATCCTACAGAAACACGTGTGCACAAAGAAACATTACAAATATGTCTACTGAAGCATTTGTTGAAATAAAAAGAATTGGAAAGCATCTCAGGAATGACTAAAGTGTAGACTATGTGTACTATGAAATACTGCAGCTCTTTAAAACATTGTTTAATGTTTATTTTTTAGAGAGACAGAGACAGAGACAGAGCATGAGTGGGGAGGGGCAGAGAGAGAGGGAGACACGGTATGTGAAGCAGGCTCCAGGCTCTGAGCTGTTAGCACAGAGCCCCATGTAGGCTCAACCCACGGATCACACGATCATGAGCTGAGACGAAGTCAGACGCTTAACTGCCTGAGCCACCCAGGCACCTCTGCAACCCTTCTATAAAAATAAAGTGGATCAGCATGCATGAACATGGTTGTATCTATAAGACATATTGAGTAAAAAAAGGCAAGTTACAGAGAAATACATATAATGTCACACCTGTTTTAAAAACACAATAGATTCCAACAAATTATCTTTAGGTGGAGGTAGAAAGGGGTGACTATAGCCAAAAAATATTAGACTTAAAAAAATTTTTTTTTTATTTTTGAGAGAAAGAGAGACAGAATGTGAATAGTTGAGGGGCAAAGAGACAGAGATACACAGAATGTGAAGCAAGTTCCAGGCTCTGAGCTGTCAACACAGAGCTGGAAGCAGAGCTCAAACCCTTGAACTGCGAGATCATCACCTGAGCTGAAGTCGGATGCTTAGCTGAGTCACCCAGGCGCCGCAAAAATATTAGTCTTTTTATGTATAATGTTCCAAATTTTTGCGAGACGAGTGTAATTGCATACTGTCTGTATTTTACAATAATTTGAAATTAAACACATAACGGGACGAAGCTACTGGGTATTAGGAAGAAAGGAACTAGTGATACACGAACCAAAAGAAGCCAGACACTAAAGAGTGCACTCTGAGTAAATCCAGAGAAATGAAATTCTCCTTGGATGAAATCCATGAAGATGAAGAACAGGCAAAATTATTGTATAGTGGGGGGAAGAAAAATCAAAGCTGTGGTTCTTCTGAGGGTGGTAGAGACAAACTGGTGAGGGGTGCAGCCATGAGGGAAAGATGGGGTTCATGTGGGTGAATCCACTGTTAAAAATGGACAGTTGCGATCAGTGAATTTCAATGCATATTGACCTCAAGATAATGAGATTAATAAAATCATCATGATACAATGTCTGAAATTTTCATCTTGCCCCAAGTTAATCTAATGCGTTCCTCCTGAAACACGCTCATCCTCTTTCCCACGTCTGCCATCCTCCTGTTGAGTATGTCATCCAAGCTCAGCTCAGACTCCACAGGAGGACGGCCAGGTGACTCTGGCCACACATAGGAGCATGGTTTGAAGAGGAGAAGAATGTGTCCCATATGTGACATGTGGGCGTGGTGGGCAGGTGTTTTATTTGTGAAGACTGTGTGCTGTGAGTGCAGCTTGGCCAGCCCCGCGGAGGGGACAGGGGAGAGGAATTGCGAGCCATCTACTGTGCTACCTGATCAGTATGTGTTTTGTGTTTGGGAATCAGTTTACAGAGATGGGAAGCAGAACAGATGAATAGGAAAACGATACCAGTTCAGCCTTTTAATTATGGAAATGTTGGAAAGGGGAAAGAAATAAGGCAAATGGGCATGTGCTCTTGAGAGAGAAAGAAGTGGCGTTGGAGTGGCTGTTCTCTGCTGGCCTCCAAAGGGCCTTCCCCTCAGATTCACAAGGAAGGGGACACAAATGTGGAACTTCAACAAAGAGGGGACCCTCTGCTGGAGGGTGGGAAGGAGGGGGCCAGATACCCTCCTCCCAGGCTGCTGACTGGGATTCCTGTCAAGGAAAACATACTTCCAACCAAATGAATGAATGAAAGATTTGACAAGTAAAATCCTTGGGGGTTGTTATGAGGATTAAATGAATGCTTGCATCAGGAACAATTCCTGGCATTATAGAGCAGTCATAAATGTTATCTGGAGAGAATGGCAGCAGCTGGAGCAGTAATAATATGAAGCAACCTGCAATTCAGACTCTTTTGGCTTTTCGCAAATATGTCTTCATTAATTTTGGTTTTAAGAACTTCAACCTATCTCCGTCAGAAGAAAAAAGCCAAGAGAGAAAAGAGGACCTTTTTACACGTTGGTCCAGATCAATAAGGGGTGTGGTAGTTTCCTCCTTTGGGGTAGAGATGGAGGGTGTGGACAGTCTGGAGACTCAACCAGTCCCTGATGTGAGGGAGGCTGGGGCAGATGGTGAAGTGGCATCGAGGGAAGAGGCTGAGGGAAGCATGGAGGCCAAAGCCCCTTTGCACCAGAACTATCCAAATTTTAGGCCAAAGCTGAATTATGGGTTCTTCTCCCCCCTCCTCAGTATTTCATAAATCTCATACAGTAACGGATAGACTGGCAGATCTTCAATGTTGGAGGACTGGGCCCAAGTTGATGTACTTTTTAAAAATGTTTTCATATGAAAATATTTTTATTGTGATAAAATACATATAACATTTGCCATTTTAACCATGGCAAGCATAGAATTCAGTGGCATTAAGTACATCTACAATGTTGTGCAACCTTCACCATTATCTGTTTCCAAAACTTTTCATTACCCCAGTATGTGGGTTCTTTTTAGCTCCCTTGAATTGTGAAATGATAATTCTGTAATTCAGTATTAGGGGTAGAAGGACCTTGGACACTATCTCCAATCATTTGTACACATGAGGTCGATGCTGATAAAGGTGTTATTCAAGGCTGCAAATCCAGATGATGGCAGGGCTTGAACTCAGACCCAATTTCTTGATTCTTAAGAGCTCAGTCCTCAGGGAATTGTTTCTGCCATCCACCCTATTTATTCTATTTACACTATTTCTAGCTACCCAGATTCATTAGTCTGTTGTGGAGGTCATAATGTCAAATGCCTACCAGAACCTATAGGCTCAAGATAAACATTCAATAGGTGTTTCTTGGGTAAGGGGATTAATAAATCTGACAACCTATAGAAATTAATAAATCTTCCCATCTAAATTAAGGCAGCCAGCTTTAACATTGTTGCCATATAGAGTGCCAGTTTTTAGATTTAGATTTAAATTTGTATGTGAAATGTCTTAATATTAAACATTACCTGGGGAAAAAAATGTTTGGAGGCCATGGTCATTTTTCAGACGTCTGTACCCCCAGAAATCCAGGTGTGCTGTGTAAGAGTCACCAGGGAAATATGAGCCCCCAGGAGCATGTCATAGACACAGGATAGATTTTTATTGGGTTCGTGAATAAATACACATTAATTCACCACATTTTCTCCACAAGCTAGAACACTGGAAGTATTCAAGAAAAGCCTGTAGAAAAAATTCTTGTGTTCAGTGGGGAGTTAGGAAACTGACCAATCAAATCACTTATTTACTTATTCATTCACTGACCTACTGATGCACGAATTCATTGGCCATATGTTGTATACCAGGCTCTGTGCTAGATATGGGATATACGCAGAACAGGAAGGCACACAGCCTTTGGCCTCCAGGAGCTCACAAGCTCATGTCAACAACTAAAATACAGTGTCACAACTGTTAGGGAAGAATGACGCTGAGTGCAACGCAAGGACACAGGCGGAGTGTTGACGGGCTCAGGGAAAAGGTACAAGTGCTGAAAAGAACTAGTTTACCAGTACAGGTTACAAACAAAGGATGAAAAAGAAGGAGGTAGTTGGGCAGATGGTGATGATTACTCTCCAATTCTACCCTCCTCTTGTCTACATTATCAATGTGGCTCAGGAGGGGGGATGAGCCTAGTTGTTCAATTAACCTTTTACTACACTTGCCTAAAACTACAGGTATCTTTAAAACCTTATGTTGTGTCCCCCCTTTAATGACTAAAAGTAATAACTATAGAAGTACATCAAGGTTTATTTACAAGGATATTTACTACTGTGTAACCTCATTTTTTTTTTAAGTAGTAAAAATTTGGAAGTGAAGAAATCATAGAGAATTGATCAAAGATATTATGCAATAGAATACCTTGTAGTCATTTAAAATTGTTTTTAAAGAATATATAATATCTTTTGGGACACCTGGGTGGCTCAGTCAGTTGGGTGCCCGACTTCGGCTCAGGTCGTGATCTCACGGTTTGCGGGTCCGAGCCCCGTGTTGGGCTCTGTGCTGACAGCTAGCTCAAAGTCTGGAGACTGCTTCAGATTCAATATCTCCCTCTCTCTCTGACCCTCCCCTGTTCACGCTGTGTGTGTGTGTGTGTGTGTGTGTGTGTCTCATAAATAAATAAAAACATTAATTTTTTTTTAAAAAAGAATATATAATATCTTTTTTAAGATTTTAATTTTGAGTAGACTACACTGAGTGTGGGGCTTGAACTCACAACCCCAACATCAAGAGTTGCATGCTCCACTGACTGAGCCAGCCAGGTACCCCAAGAATATATAATTTCATGGAGAATTACACACAATCTAATAGTATTATGTTTTGAAAAATATACAAAATTGTGTATTTAATACCAGATTTAAATATATAGCAAGAGATTAGTTTGCATAGGCAAAAGGGTTAAAGTAAATATACTAAAATATTAATAGTGGATTTTTTAATGTTACAATGACAAATATTTAAATTTTTTCCCCGTATTTCTTTATTTCCCAAACTTTTAACGATGACTACTACTTTCTTGGCTAAAAGAAAATAATTAGACTGTAATGTTATTTTGGATACACATTGAGTTATTTGTACAGCTAGACACCTTCTCTGGGAAACGTCCCCAAACTCCTGTCCTAAATCTACAAGGTTATATGTAGAGGTGACTGTATGTTGCAGGATTTTTTTACCTCAATACCCAAGATTCCTTGTCTCCCTGCTTTGAAGAATGAAGATGTGGACACAGAATGAAAAGCAGGCAAAAGTTTGTTAGAGTATAAAATTAGAAAGTAAGAATAGTATGAAATCTCTCTTTGCAGAGAAGGGTCATTAGAAAGTAAATGCGGATGATAATAAGCAAGGGCCCTTGTTTTATAAGGTTCTGGTCAGCCCTCCCTCCCTTCCCCCTCCTTCCTTCTCAGGTTTTACCCTTACTGGCTGGTTAACTCCAGGAGCTGGGTTGTCCATTCCTGATTGGCTTGATTCCATTGTATGAGGCGTGTCTATGGCCAGATCATCCCTGTGGGGCGTACGTTTTATGGTTTACTACTTATTTTTAGTCAGGTCTTTTGTCAAATTCCTGAAGGAAACCTGAGAAGGAGTAGGTGGTGTCTGTCACATTCTTAGGAAGAACCTTATGCCTGAGGGGGGTTGCTGTAGTCAGACACTCAAAGCATTGTTTCAAAATATGTGTTTTATCCCACCCAGGGACCTCAGGTCCTAGCTTTTCCCTCTCCACTTTATCCTATTTTTGTCATATCAAGAGTGTATGAAATAACCCTGTCCTCTTGGCTACGGTCACTGATCCATGGATGGGCATCTTGCCCAGGCTAGTCCAATCAGAATATATTTTCTGAGTATTTGGAGATTAAAAAGAGTCCCAAATCAAGTCCTTTTGCATGGAAGCAATATCACCTTGAGAGCTGGAGAAGTGGTCATCTTTTCAGCTTTGTGTACTTAAGGAGTAGAGAAAAATAGTCCTCAGAGAAGAAAAGAACGTTGGCGAGGTGCAGAAAGGAAGAGAGGGGAGAGATGGCGACCTGGTGTCCGATTCCCGTGACACAGCTGGCCCCACTTCCCATCCGTCCTGAGGTCCTCAGGACCTTAAATTCCACGAGACTTCCATGAGATAGCCACATGCTTTATAAGAATTTTTCTTTTTTTTTCTTAATCTGAATCAACTTGGCTTTTCTTTCTTGAAACTTAGAGGTTTAATACAAATATCTTTGAGAGCATAAGAAGAGAAGCCTCGCTTCTAAGAGAGGTTCATGAGGCTTCTCTTCTGTGAGGACAGGGACTGCACTTCTCACCTCAGGTTTCTATCACCGAGCCCGTCGGGCATGCGTGCTTCCTGAATGGCAGCCTGGAAGGATGAAGGCTGTGGTGTTCTGCTTTTAATCACTCCCACTTGCCCTACATTCCTATTTAATAATTGGCAAAGATGTATCAGGGGTCGTGAAAAGGACATTTCTGAGTCCCCCTCCCCTCCTTTCTGTAGGAAAAACACTAAGTATATGTGGTGTAGGAAATGTCATCTTTTATGAACTTCCATGATAAGTCTATTGGCTTTCAAATTCCCTTGTAAGTAAAGGCTAGACATAGGTGAAAACCTCTCCTTCATTGCTCAGGGGCAAAAAAAAAAACTTCATTTGGAAAATACAGAAAGTTTCTCATCAAAGGAAAAGATGGCAAACTGACATATGATGTCATCGAGTGGCACTTTTCACAATTTATTATTCCTTGGGCAGATAGTTAAGACCAGTCACAGTGTGGAACTTCCTGCCAGACCATTCTCTGTTTTAAACATGATGGTGAGTTAGAGGGAGAAAGTACAGAATCATTTGAATTGAGTCTTTTCTCCCAAGGTAATAGGACAAAATATGCATGGTATATAAATAGTGTGACTTATAAAAGTTTGGGGTTTTTTGAAATTATGAAACCAGGTCAAACTTCTGAAGTTTCTACCAACTCCAAAATCTTACTTTGGAAATAAGAGCATATGTTTCAAAGCTGAGAAAGCACTTGCATTAATAGCACTACTGAATGTTGCTACCAGTGTGAAGTCTTTAAGAAGTTGTCTGACCTACTAAATTTAAATAGGAGGTTTAAATAGGAAGTTTAAAAGGCTCTGCAAGTTGTGTAAGGCTCTACCTTCGCATTGCAACGTCAGATTGCTAATTGACGTATTCGACTGCTAATTTAAAACTCTCCTCCCACATCTACTACTTCTACAGGCCTATACCCGGAAGGGAAAAGTTGGTAGGGTCAACATCAAGAAAAAGGAAACTGAATCCTTGCCATCCAAATATTTTAAATGCCTCTGCTTTGACTCTTCGGGAAATAGACTTGTAATTTTCAAACAGAGCCTTAAAGTTGAGGGCTGATACTTGTGTTGAATTCCTCTCTAGAAGCACAAAGATGTTCAAGGAGCCTCCACCACATGCCGTGCACTGTGCTGAGCACTGGGGATGTGGTGATGAATGAAAAGAACAACTTCCGCTCTTCTATGGCCAACCTGACAAATGACCTTCAAGTTAGGATCTGAAGGGTGAGTAATAGTCATGGCAACAAGGAAAGGGAAGGGGCTCCACACAAGGAAGGAGCATAATAGAAAGCTTGAATGAAAGCGAAGTTAGTTTTAAAAATATACCTGTGTCGGGGCTCCTGACTGGCTAAGTTGGTAGAGTGTGCAACTCTTAGTCTCAGGGTTGTGAGTTCAAGCCCCATGTTGGGTGTAGATGCCTTAAAAGTAAAATCTTAAAACACACACACACACACACACACACACACACACACAAAACACCTGTATTAATCATAGTTTTAATTTTCTTTTTTTAGAGTAGATTTTTTTTTAAGTTTATTTATTTATTTTGAGAGAGACAGAGACAGTGCGAGTCAGGAAAGGTCAGAGAGAGAGGGAAACAGAGAATCCTAAGCACAGAGCCCTATGCGGGGCTTAACCAACGAAACTGTGAGATGATGACTTGAGCCTAAACCAAGGGTCAGTTGCTTAACCGCTTATTCGATGGAGCCACCCCAGTGCCCCATCAGAGTTTTTATTTTCCATATTTTATGATGTTTTGGTATCTTGAGGCCTTGAGGACCCAAGAATGGACTCCCACTCCCAGGATTAACTAATTCCTAGAGATTGCAAACATGACTTTTCAGATGTAAACCACCAATCCTGAGTCCTTCCTTATCTCCACCGACCTGCTTTTATGAAGCTCCTGCAGTCCAGTCACTGTGGCCTAAACCCCCAAGGTCATGGAACAACTGAGGATTACCCCTGTAGCCCAGTACCTGTGAAATTATTCAAACTAGCCAATTCTAAATCTGCTTACCCTGCCTTTCTTTGCCTTTTCCACTGAAACCGAACTAAAGGCTCAAGCCCATTTCTTCTCCACATTCCTTTGGCCTCCTGACCCACCCTGGTATTTCCCCAAGTGGCTTGGTGTAGCATGGCATGCCCCCTCTCTTGGGAACTGTGAGTAACAAACTTTCTCCCCTCCCTCCCCCAGTTTTATTGAGATATAATTGACAAATAACATTGTTATTAGTTTTAGGTATGCAACTAAATGATGATTTGATATATGTACCTATTGCAAAACGATTACTACAATATGTTTAGTTAACATCCATCAAATTACCTTTGAAATGGCAGTCATATCTTGATCTGTTGGCCTCGCCAAATCTGAATAAGAACAAAATCCCCAATACATTTTAAAACCGTACTCAACTCACATATCATGGAATAATCAAAATTGAAAAAATATTATCAGGATAAAGCCTACCCAGAGAAATATTAGTATCATGCTATGAAAATATTTTGACTGCATTACACTAAAAAAAACCCAAAAAATGAAAAACAAAAAACACTTTAAATATTTTGACTGTGGGGCACCTGGGTGGCTCAGTCGGTTGGGCGTCTGACTTCAGCTCAAGTCATGATCTCACGGTTCATGGGTTCGAGCCCCACGTCAGGCTCTGTGCTGACAGCTAGCTCAGAGCCTGGAGCCTGTTTCAGCTTCTGTGTCTCCCTCTTTCTCTGACCCTCCCCTGCTCATGCTGTCTCTCTCTCTCTCTCTCTCTCTCTCTCTCAGAAATAAATAAAACATTTAAAAAATGTTTTTTTAAACATTTTTAGTTAAAAATAAAAAAATAAATATTTTGACTGCAGCACTGAAAAAAGTTTCTTGTAAAAATATCATACAGAATAGAGTGGCACTCATTTATTAAACACATGTTTGTTAAGCATGCCATGTGCCAGGCAGTGTGCTGGTGCTTGGATACAATTGTGAACAAAACATCTATAACTATGGAGCTTATATTATAGTGGGGAAGAGAGAAAATAAATAAAAAACCCACCATGAAGTATATAGATATAAAAACATAGTCCAAAGGAAAAAAACAAATGCAGGAACTGGTCCCGTGGGGCTCATTGAGAAGGTGAAGTTTGATCTAAGACTTGAAGGTGACAAGGGTCAGGCGGGTATCTGAGGAAGAAGCCTTCTAGGCAAGAGGTGCAGCTGGTGAAAGACCCTAAGATGCGATCTCGTGTAGCTGTTCAAGAAAGAGCAAGGCTAGAACAGTGCAGTGAATGAAGGAGAAAGAGCGACGAGTTTAGGGGAGTGACAAGGACAGAGAGGTAAGAAGTAGGAGGTGAGCGAGAGGCAGACTGTGTCAGGCCTTGTCCCCCATTTTAAGGACTTGGGCTTTTATTGTGAGTGAAATGGAAAGCCACTGGAAGGTTTTGAGCAGAGGAGTGACATGACCTCAGTTAGATTTTTAAAGGCTAATTCTGGATCCTTGCTGAGGACACAAGACAGAGTACAAGGGTAGAAGAAGGGAGCCATTGGGACAACTATTTAATAATCCAGACAGAAGATGGTGGCCACTCAGACTAAGATGGTGCCAGTGAAGGTGGCGAGAGGTGATCAGAGTTTGGATATATCTGAATGGTTGGGTCAACAGAATTTCTTGGCAAACTGGATGTGAAGTGTGAAAGGGAAGAGTGTCAACATGTTGGCCGAGCAACTAGAAGGATGGAGTTGCCATCAGCCAAGACGAAAAAGACTGTGATGAGGAGACAGTTGGGTGTACAGTGTGGACGTAGAGAGAGGCTCCTGTTGGTAATATAAATTGGAGTGCTGTCAGCACATCAATAACTGCAGTCACGAGAGTACTTAAGAGTAACAGGAGATAAAGAAGAGATGATCAAGGATTCAGTGCTGGGGAGAAGAATTCTCATTTGTGAGGAAAATTAAGTGATGGAAACAAGGAAATCATGGTTATCCGTGTGAAGAGATAGTATGAATCCATCTAAAACTGTTGAGAGCCCACAGAATATTTAAAAAAAAAAAATGTTTACTGGCATGGGAACAAAGCAGTATATAAAATTATATGTAAATATGACCTCACCGTTGTAATATTTGTGTAGATATGCACTTGTGGATAGCTACGTGGATGAATTTAGGAAGACAAAGGAAAAAGACTTACATAATTGGGTGGAAAACTACAGGTTACTTCTCCCTACTTCCTAATTTATTGTTGTGAATATACATTCTATTTATAATCAGGGGGAAGTTTTTAAAAATCACATTTTCTTATTTTCAGAAGTAATAAAAATGTCACTTTTCTATAGCAACCACATTTTTAAACAATTTTTTAATAAACCAAGATACCTCTGGGTTAATTCAGTGTGTTTACAGATCAATGTCAATAATTCGCTAAGAGTGGATCTTTTAATGAAATCAAGCATGTGTCTTTCTTTGAACATGAATTCTTGGTGGCAAATCTTTCCGTAGCAAAACTATGAAATAATTATGCAGCGCTTCTACTCATCTGCTGCCTAAAACTTACTTCACCAGGAGTCGTTCCTCATTACCATACTGACTACTCCAGTCTTCTTGATCTTCTAGCCAAAAATACGTCTTTGCTTTCTCTTTCTCTCACATTCCATTTCCAATCCATCAGGAAATTCCGTTGGCTCTGCTTTCAGAACACATCCAGATGTGACCATTTCTCGTCGCTTCCCCTCTCTGGAGTCAAAGTCGCCATCACTTCTGGTCTGGATTACTCAAACAAGCTGCTCACCGGGCCCCTTGTTTCCCTGTTGATCTCCTGTGTTGCAGCCAGGGTGCGTAAAACAGCTTAGATAAGGGCACTCTTCAGCTTCAAACCCTGTAATAACTCCCGTCACACTGAGTGAAAGGCAAAGTCTTGACATGTCTGTGTGACCCTACACAATCTATTTCCCCCCGCACACATGCTACCACCCTACCCCTAGGTAAGCCTTTGATAGCATTCATGGTCAATTACCCCGTCTCCCTCACTCTCCTTCAGCCATCCTGGCCTTGCCATGGCTGGAACACAACAGGCATGCTCAGTGCTCTACCTTGGGGTCTTGACACCAGCTGGTCCCTCTGCTGAACCCCTTTCCTTCTGATTCCTGGCAATGTCAACTCCACTTATGCACTTCGTGTCTGCTCACACGTCACCTTCTCAATGCACCTGGTCCCCTCTTCCCAAACTCTTGATTTCCTGTATCCTGGTCTATTTTTTCTTACCAAACATCTGCCATCCTCTAGCATACTATATAAGTTCTTTATTTGCTCTGTTTATTATTTCTTTTCTATCTGCCGCTCTTGGAATGTAAGCTCCATGAGGGCAGAGATTTTTATTTTTAATTTTAGAAATGTTTAATGTTTATTTTTGAGAGACAGACAGACAGACATGAGCAGGGGATGAGCAGAGAGAGAGAGAGGGAGACACAGACTCTGAAGCAGACTCCAGGCTCTGAGCCATCAGTACAGAGCCTGATGCAGGACTTGAACTCACAAACTGTGAGATGGTTACCTGAGCTGAAGTCAGTCGCTTAACAGACTGAGCCACTCAGGCTTCCCAAGATTTTAAATTTTGTTCTCTGACATCTTCCAGATACCTAGAATGGTGCTAGCTTGTAGTAAATATCTATCATTGAATTACCTCATTACTACTGTGTGCATTTTACATACACCCTTAGCAACTTGTCAATGACATGCAGCCCCCTGTTCTGTTATAGTAGGAAAGAGACAATAACCCTCAAGTAAATTAGGGTAATGATAACAGCTAAGACTTACTGAGTGCTTACTCTGGGCCAGACACTGTTTTGTTTTTTTGTTTTTTAAAGGTTTTTTTTTAAGTTTATTTATTTTGAGAGAGAGAGAGACAGTGCAGGCGGGGGAGGGGCAGAGAGGGAGAGAGAGAATCAAAGAGAGGTTCTGACCTGCCAGCACAGAGCCAGACACCAGGCTCAAACCCACGACACCATGAGATCATGACCTGAGCCAAAACCGAGAGTTGGATGCTTAACCGACTGAGCCACCCAGTGCCCCTGGGCCAGACACTGTTTTAAGGGCATCACATGCAGTAGATCATTTGATTCTTACATCAACCCATTAGAGTGGATGTATGAAAGTCGCCATTTATAGAGGAGGAAGCTGAGGCACCAAGGTTAAAGATGCTGTTTAGTGTCACATGGCTTCTGAGAGGAAGAGTCAGCACTTGAACCCAAAGAATCTAGGACCAGAGTGTGTGGTCTTCACAACTGTTCTCTACATCTCTCAGGAATGCATGCATTCAGGGGAGAGAGCCCATCCATGACTTTCGATGCTGGGTGTAGCATGACCAATATTTGCTGAATGTGGAAATGGCCTTCTTTTGATATCATCCCCAAATATTAAGAGATTAATCAGAAATTAGTCCCATTTGTGAAATTTTAAAAGTGAAGCTAGTAAAGATTTATTTCTATATTTTAACATTTCCTTGCTTTTTCTCAGTGATAGAGGGGAGAAACTGTTTTTTTCAGCATCCATATATTTTCACATATTTCCTTCAATATATTATTTTCCCAAGTCAAATTTTTGCCTCAGTTTTTTAAAAATTTTTTAATGTTTATTTTTGAGAGAGAGCAAGCATGCACGAGCAAGAGGGGGAGGGGCAGAGAGAGAGGGAGAGAGAGAATCCAAAGCAGGCTCTAGGCTCTGAGCTGTCGGCACAGATCCTGATGTGGGGCATGAACTCATGAACTGCAAGATCATGACCTGAGCCCAAGTCTGACACCCAGGTGCCCCATTCTTGCTTCAATTTAATAATTTTGGCATTGAAGGGAACATGGACTTTTTAATGTTTATTTATTTTGAGACAGAGAGAGAAAGAGCATGCACATACAAGTTGGGGAGGGGCAGAGAGAGAGGGAGAGAGAAAATACGAAGCAGTTTCCACACTCAGCACAGAGCCCAATACGGGGCTAGATGTCACAACCTTGAGATCATGACCTGAATTGAAATCAAGAGTCAGTGTCTTAACCAACTGAGCCACCCAGGCATTGCCTGGGAACATGGTTTTTAATAAGATATCCAATTGAATATATATCCTGTAATACCTACTTAAATATATATGCCTTGGAAGTATTTTTTGACCATGAGGAAAAAGGGACACACCGTGCACAGCAAAACCTATTTCCACAAAATGGAAATTGGTCTTACCAGTGCTGTTCAGATATTTTCATTGCTACGCTAGTGGGAGAATTTATATAGTTCTTTCCCTCTGTGTTCATCTTCTACAGTGATTAAAAATTTAGATAAGTTTGCCAGTAGCCGTGTTTGGCAGCTGTTGTGCCTATTAAATAGAGTGCATCTTTAGAGCGTTCCATTCACTGCTAAGTGGAAAGAATTTTAAAGAAAACTAACCTAACCTCCTGGGGAGTGAAGAGGTTACACATATTCAAGTGAAAGTTAAGACACACTGGAGTCATTGTGAATAGATATTATTGTAGTAGGCAAGAACTTCAAGTCTAATTATAACTTTGTGATTCAAATTTCTTTAGCCGTGGAGAGTCCGACTGAGACAGCAGTTGAGGTAGTGATCTTTGCACCTCTCCAAATTCTGAACTCACCACAGGCCGGCTGAAAGTCAAAAACTCCCTTACCTCAATGCTTAATCCATGAGGAAAATCTAGACGTCACAGAGCTAGGTTATGGCTTGATGCTTTTGAGGGCATGTAAATAAGATCATACAAGCTCTTTGTCATCTATTTTCATTTTTATCAAAGCAATTAGAAACACTGTTCTTTCTCCAGAAAGGCACAGCACATGTATGTAGAATTTTCCTAAATAATGCTCCTATGTTAGAGCTCCTCAGATGTATAGGTAGTATGCAATTACTACTAAGACAATTATGAAATATTTTGGGGCACCTGGGTGGCTCAGTTGGTTGAGTGTCCAACTTTGGCTCAGATTGTGATCTCATGATTTGTGGGTTCAAATTCCACGTCAGGCTCTGTGTTGACAACTCAGAGCCTGGAACTGTTTTGGATTCTGTACCTCCCTCTCTCTGCCCCTCCCCCACTCGTGCTTTGTCTCTGTCTCTCTCTCTCTCTCTCTCTCTCTCTCTCTCTCTCTATTTTTCAAAAATAAATAAACATTGGGGCACCTGGGCAGCTCAGTTGGTTCATCAACCAACTCTTGATTTTGGCTCAGGCCATGATCTCACAGTTTGTGAGTTTGAGCCCCACATTGGGCTCTTTGCTGATGGTGCAGAGCCTGCTTAGGAATCTCTCTCTCTCCCTCTCTCTCTGCCCCCTCAGGCTCTCTCTCTCTCTCTTTCAAAATAAATAAATAAACTTTTAAAAATAAATATAAACACTAAAACAATTTTTTTAAATATTAGATATAGTTGGTGTTTTCCTTTATCACTAGTGTTTACGGTACTATACAAGGAAGTATTTATTCCTAAAACAAGGACTGGACTACCTAGATAAACCCAGAGAGCTTTTGTAAAAATGCAGGGTTCGGGGTGCCTGGGTGGCTCAGTCAGTTAGGCGTCCGACTTCGGCTCAGGTCATGAGCTCACAGTTTGTGAGTTCGAGCCCCGCATCGGACTCTGTGCTGGCAGCTCAGAGCCTGGAGCCTGCTTCAGATTCTGTGTCTCCCTCTCTTTCTGCCTCTCCCCTGCTCATGCTCATGCTCTCTCTCTCTCTCTCTCTCTCAAAAATAAATGAACATTTAAAAACTAACTAAATAAATAAATAAAAATGCAGGGTTCTAGGGCTCAGTCTCATATATTCTGCTTCCACAGGCTAGAGTGGGACCTAGGAATCTGGATTTCTAAAAGTACGCCCAACTGCTTCTGATGTTTAACCATGTATAAAAGCCAGTGCACAAAGACATTTGTATAGTCCTATTATAGACTCCCAGACCTTAGACACTGCTAAAATTGTAAGCAACTTGAGAAGAAGGATTGTCTTACCTATCATATCCCCTTCAGTGCCCCAGCACATAAGATTTGTTGAGTTTATTTGAGTAGAATTGCTTTGACGTGGGAAGTCATGGCTGGCAGTGAACACAGAGTCACTGGAAAGCTTGGTCTCCTTTGCAAATTAATTGGCCTTTGGCACAAAACGTTCTGTTAGGCAGGTGAGTCAAATCTTCCCCAGCCTGATCACTGCTTTGAGCTTGTCCTTAAGAAATAGACAGACCTGGGTATAAGCATTGGCTCTGCTCGTGTGTGTGTGTGTGTGTGTAATCTTGCATCCTGTGTCTTCATCTGTTAAAGAGGTATAATACTAACCATCTAGGATATTTGTAAGGATTAAATGAGAAAAATGTGTGTTAGGTGCTTGCTACATGGAAAGTGCTAAAGAAATGTAAGTTGCTTATCCTGTAACTTTATTTTCTTCGGTGTGGGGCTAAAAATCATGGTTCTGTGATATGAAGAGCGAGAGACCACGTACTGAACCATGGCTTGTTTGCCAACGCACAAGCCAGCCTGGCTCTGGAGCATTCTAGGAACTATAACCAAAACTACCTACTGCCGTTATTATTAGAGCTTTGTTTGCTCTGTTAGCCCTTGACTTCAGTAATAGCTACAAGCAATGTTTCAAATGTGTCTCCTAGGGCTGCTGTAACATATTACCAAAAACTTACTGTTTTGAAGCAACAGAAATGTATAGATTCTGAAACCGATTTTGTATAGATTGCTAAGCATCCCTCAAATCTCTTCTTTCTTTCTTCCTTAACATCAACTCCAAAGTTTAGTTAGACACAGGGCTGTCCAGAATAAAGGCTTTATTTTCTAGTCTTACAGCTGAGTCTGCTCTTATGGCTGAGTTCTGACCAGTAAGATATAATCTGAAGTACAGGGTGAGGCTAAAGGGAAGGAACATGTTCTTCTCCCGTTTCTCCTTCTTGCTGCCTGGAAAGTAAACACGGTGACTTGATCAGAGCAGCCATTTTGGACTGTAACATGGAGGACACATGTGCAGGATGATAAGGGCCCAGAGCTCTGACAGTTTCATGAAGCTGCTGTACTTTGGACTGTTTCTTTTTGAACTTTTGTGTAAAAGAGGAATAGATTTCTGTCTTGCATAAGCCCATGTTGTTTGGGATTTCTCTGCTACAGATAGCTGGACCTAATCCTGCCATGTACACCATCTGTCTTCTCATGTATGATGGATCTGAGGTTTAAAACCTTAGAATAAGAAATCAGAACTGTATTAAGCATTTTAATAAAAGTTTTGGTGGTGCCAAGTAATCAGCCTTTCCTCTCAGGCTCTTGTTGTCATTATAAATATATTAGTTAATATTTTAGTGAAACGTTAGGGTATGGTTATTAGTTTTGCATAATTCTTAACTTCCTTCTTATGACACAAACCAAATCAGGTAGTTTTTCTGCTGTGCTTCTAAAACTCTGCATGACTGGGCCTTGGTGTAGCCCACATCCAGGGGTATCATTCACACTGTAGCCTTGGGGCACCACTACGCTGTGAATAGTGCCCCCAGAGGTGTGTAATATGTTGATCCTCCGACCAGACTCCATGCACTATGGGGAAGTAAAAGATATAGAAGATGGTTCCCCTTATTTGAGGTATAATAATGAACTTATAAGCTTAACAGTGCTTGGCTTTTAAACTGTATGTCAGTGTCATAGTCCTGAAAATAGTCACTCAGGGCTGAATCACAGACAACAGAATTCACTAGAGATAGTTTAAGAGGAAAGGGATGACCTATTGGATCAACAGGATGGCTTGGGCTGTGCCACGGTAACCAACAGCCCCCAAATCTCATTTTTATAAAACAAAGGCTTATATCTTACTCATGCTATGAGTTGATTGCGGATTACATTCTGTGATATCCTCATTCCAAGCTAATGGAGCAACCGCTTTCTGAAGCATTGCTATGTAGCCGTGATAGAACAAAGAGGTGACGTTTATTCTTATTGCATCAGCTCAAGCAAGTCACACAGCAAACCCAGCTCCAAGAGGGTGGGGTAGAACACTCATACTGTATGCTCAGAAAGCAGAAAACCAGAAATGTATTTAGTAAACAGCACTGATGACTTCATTGATTGCCCAATCATTGGAAGGACTGGGGGAGAGGAATCTAAGGGGAGCTTCTACAAATGACTCAGGAAAACACTGCAGAACTGACCGGTCAAGAGTGTTCTTGCCTCTGACAAGAATGAGAAGCTGTAGCCATGAAAGCCGACTCTAGGACCACACTGTCTCAGCCAGACTGTTTTTGAAACACCCTCTTTCTTGGACTTTCAAGGCACATCCTTAACCTCTAAATACCCTCAGAATTAAGGACCAGGTACTAGAACCTCAGCTACCCTTGCTGTAGAAAAGTGAAAAGCCTTCAGAGAGAATTGGCAGACACATGCTTTCCATCTCACCGTGGTCACTTCCATCTTCTGATTTTTACATAGATGATTCTACATGGTGAAAGTGCAGTCATATGTGGAAAATGAGCTGTGAGGAAGTCTGGTTCATGTAGCTTTGAGCATTCCAGCCTCAACTGCCCATCAAGACACTTGACAAAAGGACTAGAATGGAATCAAATGGGATATTCTTCTTTTTTTTTTAATTTTTTAATGTTTATTTTTGAGAGAGAGAGAGACAGAGTGAGAGTAGGGGAGGGGCATAGAGAGAGGGAGACACAGAATCCAAAGCAGGCTCCAGGCTCTGAGCTGTCAGCACAGACCCCAATGTGAGGCTTGAACCCACAAACTGTGAGATCATGATCTGAGCCGAAGTCAAAGGCTCAACTGCCTGAGCTACCCAGACACCCCTCAAGTGAGATATTCTATATTATCTGTGGGACGTACAATATTCATTTATTTCCTCCGCTCATCTTTCATTTGTTCTTTCATCTGACGCTGATTGAACTCCTCCTATTTCCAGGCAAGATACTAGATGGTTGTGGTGCAGGCATATCAGGGGCTGAGATGAAAGTAATGACCTCGTTTTTAATTATGATCTATGAACACTTCCACATAAAACTTAGTAATCCACATAACTAAATTTGGAAAAGTTTGAAACGGAGCTGTGGAAACACTTCTTTTTTACACATACCATAGGAAGTTGGGGTTTTTTTTTTAACTCATCCCAAAATGAATAATTTAAAATGTGTAGAAATCAAAAGATTTACACATCTAGATTGTTGCTGTAGCAAAGCACTTGAGCGGGAGCTGGAAGACATAAAGGCACTTAGCACATTAGTTCCTTACAAATGCTAACCCTTTAGGGGCTTTCCTATTATAAACAATGAAATAAATAAAAATTTACTTTAATGAGCTGTGTAAACAGCCCCAGAGGAGCAAGTTAAGACTCTTGTTCACCCCTAAGAGACTAAACGTCTGTGTTTGAGGATGCGGAGAGGTTTATAACATTTTTGAGCCCTGTGAACATACCTATTCTGTTGAATGAAGAGCTACAGCTGCCCAGGTACCATTATTACTCACCCGGAAAAAGCATTCCAATTCTTCTCTTCTTTTCCCTGCCACCACCATTGCCAAGGCATAGAACTGCCAAGGCAGCCCACTGCCTGTCAGCGTCTCTGCAATGAATTGTACCATCCATGATGCAGATTTATTTTCCTTTGAAGATGACAAATTCTGACTGAAAACTATTTCACCATCAATTTAATTTCTCATTCTCTCTCTCATAAAGATTGTGTTGGTTTTGTTTATTTATTTATTTTTATTTTTGAGAGAGAGAGTGCATGCATAAGCCAGGGAGGGGCAGAGGTAGAGAGAGGGAGAAAATCTCAAGTGGGAATTGATCCATAATGCTGGGGTCATGACCTGAACCAAAATGGAGAGTCCGTAACTTAACCACTGAGCCACGCAGGTGCCCCTAATGCCTTATTCTCTTTTCTCAACTAGTTCCCTTTTTATTAGCACTTAAACATGACCAAGTCTTTTATTTTTTAAAAAATGAACCTTCCTCCTACACCATGTTCCCCCACCAAGCGCCACCTTACCCCTTATTTCCCTTCATAGCCATAATTTTTGATGTGTACTTGCTGTGAGGACCTTCCCCACCTCCTCACCTCCCCCTCACTCCTCAGCCACTGTTAGGTGACTCTTTCCCCACCCTTCACAAACCATCCTTGGTGAGGTCATCACACTTCCTCTTGAATCCAGTGAACATTTTTATGTCCTTATTTTTTGACTCCTCAACAGATTAAAAACTGTTGAGCACTTCTTGCTTTTTGAAACAATTGTTGGCTACCAGACCCATACCTTCTTCTGGTTTTCTCCTATCTCTTCGGTGGTTTGTCCCTAGTCCACTTACAGATGGAATAGTATGCTAAATGGGACTTTCCTTGATGTCTCGTATTTCAGTCACAACCCACAGCTGAAAACAAATGACATGCACCCCCTAATCAAAACACAGGTATTATAACTTGCTAAGAGTGGACAGACCTTGTCCTGTGCCCCTTAATTCATCTAGGGATTCACCAGAGGAAGAGGATTTCTTTGAAGATAGTTGCTGGCCGAGTGGAAAGTGCTGCAGTAATTTTTTCTCCTCCCATGAAGGAGGTGAGGGGCATGCAGGGAGACAGTGAGTGAACACTCAGAGAAATGCAGGGTGAATGCTTTCCAGAAATGAACACTGGCCTCATGCTCTCTGCTGGATGCTCACCGAGATGCAAACACCCTTTGTTCCACTTCCAGGCTCAATAGTAGAGCCTATGCAGAGCAGTTTTCTTTTCTTTTCTTTTCTTTTCTTTTCTTTTCTTTTCTCTTCTTTTCTTTTCTTTTCTTTTCTTTTCTCTTCTTTTCTTTTCTTTTCTTTTCTTTTCCTTTCCTTTCCTTTCCTTTCCTTTTCTTTCCCTTCCTTCCTTCCTTCCTTCCTTCCTTCCTTCCTTTGAGCCTGACATAGGCTTCAAAGAATTTAAGATCCTACATGATAAAAGAGGATCTGGCTCGCAGAAAGGTTTTGTCAGTAGAGGGAGTGGGAAAGATGGGGAGAGACAATGGAAGCAGCCTATGCTACTGGGGTTTGGAATATTTCCTCCATGCCAACTGGACCATGCAAAGGTGTGGTAGTCATTAGTGCTGTTTAAAAATATTCCAGTTCTTCTCTCCATCTGGGCATGTGGATTGTATATCCTCATTCTCCTTCAAGTGAGACCTGGGTATATTCCCAGCTTTGGCCCAAGAAATATGGACAGAAGAGAGGTGTCCCTTTTAGGTGGGAGCTTGAAGAGTCAGCCCAGGATTCACCACGGTTTTTTCCTCTTGCTGTGGTGATCATAGAAGCATGAATCAAGAGGGAGTCTTTATCACTCTGGGTTCCTGAATGGCTCTGACAAGCAGAGCCCCCTCCTAACCCACAATGGAAATGTCACATGGGTAAGAGCACATTTCTACTGAGATTTAGAAGCTGCTGTAGCATGACCTGCCTATCTTGACTAATTTGGGAGGGCAGCATGGTCTTGCAAGGATCCAGCTCAAGAAGTGGGGGGTGATTATCCCAGCAGAAAAAAAAGATGAACATGGAGAGAAGTTGTGAGAAGTTAGTTGGATAATGAATTTTCT
This sequence comes from Crocuta crocuta, assembly GCF_008692635.1. Taxonomy (NCBI): domain Eukaryota; kingdom Metazoa; phylum Chordata; class Mammalia; order Carnivora; family Hyaenidae; genus Crocuta; species Crocuta crocuta. Next base: position 1,208,530 of record NW_027530365.1, read on the forward strand.
GAGTCAAGGAACAATACTCTGTAGAGGCCCCCAGATGCTTAGGGGAAAAGGGGGTGAGTAATGGCCTTTAGAGCATTCACAAAGCTCCCTGCAGCAGGAAGAGCACTTTAACACCTGTCGTGGGACATTTGACAACCAACTACAAAAGAGATACTTTTGCCATTTTTTGTTCGTATCCCACCTTCATACATTTACCTAGAAGAAACCAAAAGCCAGAGAAGGAATAGGGGAACTATGGCACAAAAAGAGCAAAAGACCATGCTAAACCCTTGCTCCATTCCATGACTGGGAACCTGTGTCAGGCTAGAACTGGAGGAAAGAGGCAAGCTTAAGCTGATGGAGGCTTTGACATGGAAGTTTGAATTTAGATTGGTCTTAGCATTTTAGCATATGAAAATAGGACTACTCGAATACTAAGAATTTAACAAAGACTTAATGGAAGATGCTCAAGATATTGTGCAGACTGGAATGGTGTTTTTTTTTTTTTAATGTTTATTTTGAGAGACAGAGAGAGAGAGAGAATTCCAAGCAGGCTTCATGCTGCCAGTGCAGAGCCCAATGTAGGGCTCAAACACATGAACCATGAGATCATGACCTGATCCAAAATTAAGAGTTGAATTCTTTTTTTTTTTTTTAATGTTTTTTATTTATTTCTAGGAGAGAGAGAGAGAGAGAGCATGAGCAGGGGAGGGTCAGAGAGAGAGGGAGTCACAGACTCTGAAACAGCCTCCAGGCTCTGAGCTGGCAGTCAGCACAGAGCCCGACATGGGCCTCGAACCCACGAACCGCGAGATCATGACCTAAGCGAAAGTCGGACGCTTAACGGACTAAGCCACCCAGGCGCCCCAAGAGTTGAATTCTTAACTGACTGAGCCACCCAGGAGCCCCTGGGTGGAATGGTTTAAAAGTAATGATGGGGGGAAAATGAAGCTATTATCTGAGTGCCCTTCAGCAAGTCCAACTAATTCAATAAACATGCTCAGATTCCTTTTTTATTTTATTTTGTTTTGTTTTATTAAATTTATTTTTTAAATTTATATCCAAGTTAGTTAGCACATGGTGCAACAATGATTTCAGGAGTAGATTTCTTAACCCCCCATACCCATTTAGCCCATCCCCCCTCCCACAACCCCTCCAGCAACCCTCTGTTTGTTCTCCATATTTAAGAGTCTCTTATGTTTTGTCTCCCTCCCTGTTTTTATATTATTTTTGCTTCCCTTCCCTCATGTTCATCCATTTTGTATATTAAAGTCCTCATATGAGTGAAGTCATATGATATTTGTCTTTCTCTGACTGACTAATTTCGCTTAGCATGATACCCTCTAGTTTCATCCACATAGTTGCAAATGGCAAGATTTCATTCTTTTTGATTGCCGACTAATATTCCATTGTTGTGTGTGTGTGTGTGTGTGTGTGTGTGTGTGTGTATACATACACACAAACAGCTATAGCAGCTTCTAAATCTCACTGTCAAATGTCCTCTCCCATGACAGGTGTTAAAATGCTCTTCCTGCTACAGGGAGCTTTGTGAATTCTCTCTCTATATATACCACATCTTCTTTATCCATTCTTCCATGGAAGGACATTTGGGCTCTTTCCATACATTGGCCATTGTTAATAGTCCTGCTATAAACATTGGTGTGCATGTGCCCCTTTGAAACAGCCTACCTGTATCCCTTTGATAAATACCTAGTAGTGCAATTGCTGGGTCATAGGATAGCTCTATTTTTAATTTTTTGAGGAACTTCCATACTCTTTTCCAGAGTGGCTGCACAGTTTGCATTCCCACCAATAGTGCAAAAGAGATCCTCTTTCTCCACATCCTCGCCAATATCTGTTGTTGCCTAAGTTGTTAATGTTAGCCATCCTGATGGGTGTGAGGTGGTATCTCATTATGGTTTTGATTTGTATTTCCCTGATGATGAGTGATGTTGAGCACTTTTCATTAACACACTCAGATTCCTTAAAATTTTTTTTAAAAAATATTTACTCATTTTTGAGAGGGGGGACACCGAGAGAGAGAGAGAGAGAGAGAGAGAGACATACAGAATGACAAGCAGGCTCTAGGCTCTGAATTGTTAGTGCAGAGCCTGACATGGGGCTCAAACTCACAAACTGTGAGATCATGACCTGAGCAAAAGTTGGACGCTCAGCCAGTTAAGCCACCCAAGCCCCCAAACACACTTGGATTCCTTTAAAAAAATCTCAAAGGATCTTAAATGTGGGTAATTCTTAGGGTGTTAGTCTAGATCCTGTTCTCACACTGTACTTTCATATATTTACATGGCTGAAAAATTCTATGGCTATGCTTTTTCCCCAAACCTGTTTTCCAGGTAGAAGCTACTCTCCTGAGTTATAGGACTGAGATACATGATTACTCGCTAGGCGCTAACACTCAGATAGCTTCTAGGAACCTATACTACCTGACCTCATCATCATCTGCCTTATGCCCTCCTAACCCACTCCTCTTCAGGGTTCCATTGCTCATTTCATTGCCATGGCAGAAAGCTTGACTTTTCCCCCTGCACAGCTCCTAATATCTAATCTGTCACCAAGTTCTATCCTCTCTGTCTTCTAAATATGTCTTAAATCTGTTCATTTCTTTCCACATCCTCTATAACTTCATCAGTCTGAATCATCTTCATCTCTCATTTGAAGAACCGCAGTGGCCTCCATCTGGACTCCCCGCTTCTAGTCCCATTTAAGTCCAATATATTCTTTGATCATGCTGCAGATGATCCTTATAAAGTAAGGCTTTCATTCAACAATTATGTATTGCTTGTCTGCCATGGGCCAGGACCTGTGCTAGGCTCTGGGGATAGCTTCAGAGCCCAATACAGTCAGAGTCTTTCCTTTGTGGAGAGTTTATGTTTCATGGGAGGGAGGTAAATATTAAGTAAGCAAAATGATCTATAGCAGCAGTCAACAAAGGATTTTATAAGCTATAATTATGCAGTTAACTATAGTTGGAACTTTTCTATATATTATGTGTATGTTACACTAAGAATTGTAACAGTTTAGAGGGTTTAGGAGAATATGTTTGGGCCAGACAAGATTAATAGACTATATCAATTGTTCACATTTTTGCAACCACACAAGGGAGACAAACGAAGAGTGGGAATTTGACAACGTGGAACAAGAAGTCTGCTGAAGCTCAATTGTGTTGGGTCCATTTCCATTTTCCTCTGTTATGGTTAGTCCTCGTATTTCCCTCCTCCCTTTCCCCCAGATTAATGATATCATAGTGAGAAGAGCCACATTCAAATGAATTAAAATATAATTAGAGTGGAGTTATCTCCAGAAATTTCTGGGAATTGAAGACCTAATTTATTTCTCACAGATTTGATCATAATGAGTATAAACAGACTAGGTGTTTTTTTTACTCTACCAATTTGCCTAACAGCATCACTTCCTAGAAGGAACCTTGGATTAGGTCACAGTAAAACCTTACTTTCCTGATGGCTTTGTGAATTAGCTTCACTTGTAAATTGTGTCTTGATGCCTGATTGCTCTGCCTGCTGGTGGCAATCTAAGAAGTGTCAAACTTCCCCAAGGGAAGTAACAAAGATATGAGGTTTTGTTGGCCATTATACAGCAACCAACAGCCAACAGCCTCCAAATTTCAGTGGCTCAAACTTAAAAGATTTTTTGTTACTCACACCAAGGCTGTTGTAGGCTGAGAAAGAGGTGTTCCATTCCATTTCACAGCCCTGAGTAGAGGGGATTCCACCATCTAGAATGTTGTTGGCCAGCTTGCCATGGGAAGGGAAAGCTAGTGGAGAATTTTCCAACTGCCTCAGCCAGGAAGTGACAAACATTACTTCTGCTCACATTACATTAGCTTATACTAGCTAGATGACCTATATTATTTATTTAATTTTTTTAATGTTTATTTATTTTGGAGAGAGAGAGAGAGAGAGAGCAGGGGAGGGGCAAAGAGAGAGGGAGACACAGAATCCAAAGCAGGCTCCAGGCTCTGAGCTGTCAGCACAGACCCTGACACAGGGCTCGAACCCACGGGCAGTGAGAATATGACCTGAGCTAAAGTTGGACACTTGACCAGTTGAGCCACCCAGGAACCCCTTAGATGGGCTATATTATTTAAAGGAGATTCCAGAAGGGAAGTTTTTCCTTTTCTTTTGTTTTTTTAAGTGAAGTTTTTCATATTCTCAGGAAGGAAAGGAAAGATGGATATTGGTAATGTCTACTACATAAATCACAGTCGCTTTGTTCAGAAAGCCTTTCCTCAACAACACTTGCCACTTCCAGGTAAGTTGTTGGTTTGATATGCTTCCACTGTGCCTTTACAACCTTTTTTTTTTTTTTCATTTCAATAAGCATACATTATTTTACTTCTTGTTTCATTGTTGTCTTACCTTATTAGATCTTTCCTTTCTGCCTAAAGCATACTTGCCTCTCTACTTTCTCTGGTGAACTCCTACTTATCCTATTGATCTTAGCTCAGACTACATTAGTAATGAGGAAAAGTAGAATATGAGCCCTTAGTGTCCATAGTTTCTCTCCTTATAAAATTCTTCAGTAAAGGAAGTAGGGCTCTTTGAAAAGTATATGGTAATAGATCTTAGTGGAGGAGAGAGCAGGAAGAGCCTGAGGCATCTTGTTATTGTCTAAAACTAAAGATTTTTTAAAGTTTATTTATTTTTAGTAATCTCTACACCAATGTGGGGCTCAAACTCATGACCCCAAGATCAAGGCACATGCTTTTCTGACTCAGCCAGCCACATACCCCCCAAAAACTAAAGATGTTTTTGTAAATGCCTAAATAAATGTTAGAAATGGTCCTGACAAGGGAGAGTAGTCACTGGACAAAGGTGGCAAATTTGACATTAAAAATGATCACAATAATTGGAAGATGAGTTTGTCAAAGGAGACCTGAGCCTATGGTAATTTTCAAAGGGCAGAAGTGATTTAAAATACTGCCACAAAGATGATTTGAGATTAATAAATATTTATTTATTGAATGAATGAATGAATGAATGGGTTGCACTTTGATTCAAATAGAAAGTGGTCATTTATAGGCCACCTGGTTGGCTCAGTCGCTTAAGCATCTGACTCTTGATTTCAGCTCAGGTCATGATCTCACAGTTTGTGAGTTCGAGCCCCACGTTGGGCTCTGCAGTGATAGTGTGGAGCCTGCTTGGAGTTCTCTCTCTCTCTCTCTCTCTCTCTCTCTCTCTCTCTCTCTCTCTCTCTCCCCCCTCTCTCTCTCTCTCCCCCCCGTCTCCCTCTCCCTCTGCCCCTCCCCTGCTCTTACTCTCTTTCTCTCTCTTTACTCTCTCTCTCCCTCTTTCTCAAAATAAATTAAAAAACCACTATTTAAAAAAAGACAGTAGCCTTTACATGAAAATGTTTACTACAAGAAATAAACAAGTACAACTTGGGGTATATATTACTCATTCTGTAAAAAAAATGTTTTTTAACCTCTATATAAGACATTTAATTAAAAAATGGATTTAAGCTGTAACAGATTTTTAATATTCAAAGAAGAAATTTCTGATGGCTCATTGTTAAATAGAGTTAGCTGGTTATGAGCGCTTTCTTGGGTGCTTTTCATCCATATCTTGGTTGTTTATGAACAATTCACCCCAACTACCACAGAGCTGATTTGTAAAACTCCTTTAGGCACATGGCCCTGCAAGGTGGTCAGTGTGAAGCTGGCATAGATGTTCTTGTATTTTGTTAGACTCAGTTCAGTAGACGCCTCATGAGCTTTCTGAATGGACATTCTGGAAGTGAAATATTTATCATTGCATTAAATGTACATCAAATATACAGGTTCCCATAATTATGGGTACCTGGGAAACGTCCAACAGTATGTATGGAATTAGCATTAGTAAACCTACTTTACTAAAGTTTTCTTTAGCATGCCTTATCTGGGGATCTTTTTCTGTGTAAGGAGTAAGTTCACCAGCTGCAAAGTACATTAGGAAAAATATCTGTGCTCATGTGAAAACTATTCTAGAATAGTACAACTTCAAAGGTTGGGTTTCTGTTACTGGATGAAGAAAAGCAAAATGCTGCCCGTAAATGGACAACTAAGTGCAAAAGCAGAAGGGGTAATGGAATATTGCAACCAAAAAAGAAATGGAAGACCTGGCGAGAGAATTGGAATACAGCAAAATGGAGGGATGTAAAATTAGCTGAAAACAGAGGCAGTTGTAGAAATGCTCCTTTTGAGTGGGCAGCTCAAATGCTAATGATTCTACAAGAAATTCAGCCTTTAGCTAGAGAATCCTAGGAATTTAGATCCAGCAATATATTTGTGAACTAACGAGGGGACTTAGCTTGAAAACCCGTACCTCAGTTGGCTCAGAGGAGAGGTAGGAATGTAGAATCTGTGAAGGGAAGTTTAATATGTTTTTTTTTTAACTGTCTGCTAAGTGAGATCAGATAATTTATGCATTGATGATGTGAAGCACCTGTTAGTTTGGCTTCAAAAGCATTAATTGTCCAAGGACTGCAATACATTACTAATTAGTGATAAGACTGTTGTCAGGACTGTGCTAATTAGATATGGTCTTAAAAATGTTCTCAAATGCCATATTCTAGTAAGGATTGACAAACATAACATGGAAATGTGCCAGGGGCTGAAGACTAAAGGGAAGAGACTGAGGAAATTATGCAAAATGGCAGAAGACTAAACTAGAACAATGAGCATATGTCAAAGCTTGTAGGGAATTCTAAATACCAAAATTAAGGAAACAATTTGTCTCATTTTGGGTCCTCTCAGAAGCAAGATACCAAGATAGAATGAGATAAGCAAGAAATTAATTTAAGGAAATGCCTGTGAAGGATAAAGGGGGAAGGAGGCAGGGGTGGGTGAGATGGGGTCTCAGGCCTCAGTAGACCTCTGACCTCTGTGAAAAGAGAGAGGAAAGGAAGGGAAATCTTGTAGAAGAACCTCAGAATGCATGGCAGCAAGTTCAGTGGCAAGTGCCCTAGGAAAGATCCCTCCAATTCTCCCTCCGCTTATGCACTGGACCAGTTATGCACTGGGGAGACATGGCCCAGCTCTGAGAATACCACTGTGCTCAGTCATTAGCTGGAAGCAGCTTGGGGGCAGCTTGGCCTCAGTGATGAATGGTTTGTTGGGTCACAAAAGGCAGCAGCTAGAGATGGTCAGCCAACTATACTCCTCGCAGCTAGCTCTTTGGAAGAGAAATCTGAGTGGCATACCTGTATGACTGCTACAGTGCACCTTTAATGCCACACAGACATATTTCTCCACACATGTCTGGGGAGCAGCTCTCCCATAGTTCCCGTGAGCCTCTCTTCCTGAGAGGAAACTTCAAAGAGAGTGATTAATGGGAAAAGAAATTACGTCTCCAAATGCTACGGTTGGTCTCAGAACCATAAATGATAGGTATTCATTGTTTCCCTCCTGCACTGACCCTTCTAAATTCCCCTTATCATTACTTATCACCTCTGTTGTCTCTGTTGACTTACCTGGGTAGTATGACCCAAACCTTCATCCCTGAGGGACCAGATTCCTTGGTACTCACCCTTTTCCAGGCTAACATTGCTACATGGGTCCATTCATGGTTAAATTGGTCAAGGGAGTACAAGAGACACCCAAATGGATCATGTGTGGAAATTCAACCTTGCCTTCTCCTGCTGTTCTGCGTCTATTACCCTAACAAAGATGGCGACTTCTCTTCCTGCCTGCTGGTTATGGATATAAGGAGTCCAAAATGCTCAAGCAGCAGCCCTAATTTGGAGTAAAATGGGGGCTTTGCTGTCCCCCTGGCAAGAGTATGTTCCTTTTGGGGATGAGAACCTCACCCACTCTGAGCTCAGAGTTGTGGGGATGAAAAACAAAATGTCTTCCATGGATCATTGGCAGTGATGGGAAGTGGGCCATAACTTCTTCTACCCCTGGGTTTTTGTGCCCAGGTATTCTTTCATTTGGGGACCCAGTGCTATATAGAGGTCTTTGACTTAATGTGTATACTGTATCCTGAATGATGTCGTTCTGTGCTTGCAGAGTATTGCCTCCAAATGGTATTTCAGCTGTATAGTAAGCTGTTTCAACATTCTATTAGGCTGACTGCTTTAGGATAGTGAGGGTTCACTGGATTCCACAGCCCAGGACCCAATCTTGGACCTCCTTCACTGTAACGTGGGGTTCCTAGTCAGATACTATGCAATATGGAATTGCATGTCCATGAATCAAACAGTGTATAAACTCCTGGATAGTGATGCTGAGGGTCTCCAGGCAGAAAAGGAAAATTCAGACCTAGAGTAGGTATCACTGTGTGGATGAGCTGCTGGTCCTTCCAGGACAGAAGAGTTCAGTGACACCAAATGGTTATTGGTCTCCATGAGGAATAGTGTCATATCAGGTCTCAGTGTTGGTCTCTGTTGCTGATAAGCTGGATATTCTGAGGCAGCAGTAGTCAGATTGGTCTTTGTAAGTAGTTATTCATGCAGTGGGACCGATATATCGATGCCATTTTTGACACAATGGCCATGTCATTTATGTGCCTCTTGGGGCAATTCTGGGATGACCAGTGATGAAAGCTAGCTAACATTGACCTATTGAGTAATTTTGACTAATTGTTTTTTCAACCTTTTCCAAATGTAGATGCCTTTTGGTGGCCATTAAACATGTAATACAAAAATCTTCATGCTTCATGTCCATATGTCCATCCACACGCAGGCTTTCTCATCTCTCATCTTCCAGTCATATGACTGTTTGAGCTACAGTCTACACCTCCTGCACGGCTCTTTTCAGCTCTGGTTTCTACTCTGAGCTGATAGGTCTCCATGTCACCAGGTCACTAGGCTGGAATATAGTTCTACCATTAGGTGGAGATTTGGTTGCCTCCAGAACCCAAAGAAATTCACCAGGTATTATGCTTTTTTGTTTTGGGCAGGGAATATAAAAAGCATCACTTTGTCCTTCACTTTAGAGGAGATGGCCTGATCTGCCTCTGGTCAATGGATTCCTAAAAACTTCCTTGAAGGGGTATGTCCCTGAAGCTACGTAGGTCTTATCTCCTACCTTCTGAAGCTCATGTGCCAAGGCCTCCAGTATACAAACCACCTCTCGTTTATCCTGCCCAATCGGCATTATATCATTAACATTTTGGATTGATGTGATGATGCAGCCTATTTGAACTATATTATGACAGAGTGTGGAGAGTTAACTCTGGGGTAAAACTATAAATGAATCTTGTTATCCATGCCATGTCAGTGAAATGATCCTCTTTTCATTTTCTGTTCTTTGTTTTTTTCTTTCTGATCCTCTTTTCTGATTTATATGGAACAGAATACAATCATCAAATCAATGTCTGCATGCTACATAGGTGAGGCTTTACTGATCTGCTTTACCATCAACATCCTGTTTGGCATAGCAACTGCAATGGAAGCTACTACTTGGTTGAACATGCAGAAATCTATAATCATTGTACAGGATCCGTTGTGGTTTCTATAGGTGTCCGACTGGTGAAGTGAATGGAGATAAGATAGGGACCACCACCTCCCTATCCTTTAAATCTTCAATGGTGGTTGTATTAGTGTGGATTCTTCAAAGTAATTGAACCAATAGGATGTGTGTGTGTGTGTGTGTGTGTGTGTGTGTGTGTGTGTGTTAATAAATACACTTATTTTAAAAAAATGAAAGCATATTTTAATTTTAATTTTTAAAAAAATTTTAAAATATTTATTTTTGAGAGAGAGGGTGTGTGGAAGCAGGGGAGGGGCAGATAGAGAGGGAAACACGGAATCTGAAGCAGGCGCCAGGCTCTGCAAGCTGTCAGCATGGAGCCCAATGCAGCCACTGGCATAGAGCCCGACATGGGGCTTGAACTCACAAACGGTGAGATGGTGATCTAAGCCGAATTCAGACACTTAACTGACTGGGCCACCCAGGTGCCCCAATAAAAGCATTTTTTAAAAGATATTTATTTGGCTTATATGATTGTGGAGGCTTGGCAAGTCCAAAAGTCTGATGAGGGAGACTAGCAGGCTGGAGACTCAAGAAGAGTTGTAACTCAAGTCCAAAGGCAGGTGAACCAGGAGGAGCAGATGTTACAGCTGAAGTCTGAAGGCATAATTGCCTCTTGTCCAGGGGAAATCAGCTTTGTGTTCTATTCGGATTCTCAATTGATTGGGTGAGGCTCACAACAATATGCTTCACCTAAGTCCACCAGTTTAAATGGAAATTCATCCAAGCATACTCTCACAGAAATATGAAAAATAATGCTTAATCCATTATCAGGCACCCTGGCCTAGCCAAGTTGACACATAAGGTTAACTATCACAACAAAACTAATCTCTGCCATAATTTTTGGGACCCTTATTATTTTTTATTTACTATCATGGCTTGGGAAAGTGGTGGCTCCAGAGATTTCCTCTTGTCCTTCCCCAATATGATGGTTCTTATCCTACTAACCAGGGACCCAAATGAGCCAAACTGCCATGAATGTTAATCCTAATCTTTCACCAAGGGGGAATGAAATGACCACTAGTTAGGTTCATGAACCCAGTGGACTCAGGCTACATTTGTTAACTGGGTCCCAAAGCCCTTGATGGTCATGATGACACTTGAGGTTTTCAGTTATCAATGTCAGCCGTGGAAGTATGTCCAGAAGTGCTCTATAGGCACAGTTATCCTCCTTTGTCCAGTACATAATCCCCTGAGTTAATGGCTGAAGGTCGCTTTGGAGCAGGACTGGGGAAATCATCACAGTTAATACCTGTCCTGGTGTTGCAGGGGTCCTCCACTGTGGGACACAACCATCTCTCAATCATGAATTCTCAGTCTGAAAATCATCTCAAAATTGGTGCAGCCACTATGAAAGCATTATGGAGGATCTTCAAAAAATTAAAAATAGAGCTACCATACGATCCAGCGATTGCACTCTGGGAATATATCCAAAGGAAATGAAAACACTAACTTGAAAAGATATCTGCACCCCCCCCGCCAAATGTTCATAGCAGCATTATCTATCATAGCCAACACATGGCAGCGACCTAAGTGTCCATTGGTAGATAAAAGGATGAAGAAGTTGTGGTATTATACACACATATACAATGGACTATTATTCAGCCATAAAAAATGAGGAAGTCCTACCATTTGTGACATCAATGGAGCTGGAAGACATCATGCAAAGTGAAATGATACTGAATGATCTCACTTATATGTGGACTCTGAAAAGAAAAAAACCCCACAAACTCATAGAAAAAGAGATCACATTTGTGGATATTAGAGGTGGAGGGTAGGGGGAGGGGCAGTTGAAGGAAGTTGATCAAAAGGTACAAACCTCCAGTTACAAGATAAATGAGCACTAGGGATGTGAGGTACACCATGATGATCATAGCGAAAATTGCTGTAGGATTTATAGGAAAGTTATTCAGAGAATAAATCCTAAGAGTTCTCATCACAAGGGAAAAAAATGTTTTTTTCCCCATTTTTCGTTCTTTTTGTTATTCTATCTATAAGAGAGGATGGATGTTAGCTGAACCTGTTGTGGTAGACATTTCATCATATATGTAAATCAAACCACCATACTGTATGCCTTAAACTTATAGAGTGATGTGTGGCAATTATTTCTCAATTAAACTGGGAAAATGTAGACTTAAAAAAAGGAGAGACACCTTGTGGTCACCTCAAGAGATTAAAAAATTATATCCAAAATTATATCCATTAATAAATTATATTAATTATTTAAAATTTTGTCTCAGGTCCAAGAGCTGAGCATGAATTTTTATTGGGGCTACTCCCCTGATCTTCCTGCTTCTCTGTTCTTGCCTATTTCTGATTATAGATGTTAAATGGCACTCTCACTGGTTGTCCTTCTATTTTGTCCCTAAGGACACCAGCTTCAATTAACCATTTCTACAGCTTTCTACGGGCCCTGTCCCTTGACAGTAGCTATTCCAATCTTGCTGGTGATTATAGTAATGGCGCCCCTCCCTACCCCAGCTTCTGACAGTTAAGTTTTATTATGGAGCTTCTATTATTTTGAAGTGCTAGCATCCCTGGTGGTATGAATGAGCCCAAATCTGTGACAGCTTTATCTCTGGGCTGCAAGGAGTGCCACTACAGGACTTCTTAATGGTGCTGGTGCCCCTCTCACCAGTATATAGCTGTGGAGTGTGTATTCTCTGGGCCCTGCTGTAGAACATAATCTCTGGTGGGCCCTCTGGTCTCATGTTATGAAGCCGTTATAACATACTTCTTCCTGTAATGCTTTTATTCCTTCCTCTTCCATCTGCCATGGCAACTCAAGCATTTCAACTTTAGCCTGAGTTATGTCACCTTCTCTAGGTTTCTAAGAGCCACCCTATAGTGAGTTTGCCCCATCCTATGAGGTGGGGGGTAAATCCTTGCAATGGTGTTAAATCCCGCTTTCCAAGGAAGTGCTCAAACTGGCTCTCTCTCTCTCTCTGTCTCTTACATTGCCTTTTACTGTTACCTGCCTTCTTGGTTTCTCATTATCCATATGCAGGGCATCAACAGAACTTCAAAATAACCAGCCAACACCCCCATCTTGTAGGCATTATTCTCCCCATATCTTTCAAATGCCTGGATCATCAGACGAGCAAGCTGTTCCTCTCTACAAGAATGCATTCCCAAGTCACCAGCAGTGAAATAGTTAGCACTCATGGGGTTTCCTTGTGCCGGGAACTCTCTGTTCCCCACATTCCACTCACAATGAGGTCCTACTTGCCAGCCAAGCATGAATGAATGATCCCTAAAACCTAATTTTACCGCCTGCTTTCTTGGACTATTTTTATTTTTTATTTTTTTTTTTTTACCAACTGTGTCACCTGGGTCCTCTGGGTAGCATACACCAAACCAAAATTAGGTGTGCAAAAGATGAGAAGACATCTGTGAAGGATAAAGGGGAAGGGAGTGAGAGTAGGTGGAGAGGGTCTTCAAACCACAAAGCAGGTCTGACACCTGTGAAAGGAGACAAGAAAAGCCCCAGGGCCACAGTGCACTTTGAAGAAAGTCTGTCCAGGCAACTGAGGAGTCCCCAAACAAAGATTGCCCACTAGAGAAATCTTATGTCAGGCAGACATGGCCTAGCTCTAGTACTGCGCTGTGTTAAGTTATTGGCTGGAGCATAAAGCATCCTGATTTAGATTTGTTGTTGTCTTTGTTCCCTGAGAGAAATATAAAGAATTCTACTTATTTATTTTTTTATCTTAGGAATAGAAAACCTGTCAACTAGCACAACAGACAATAAAACATACTTCCCAACTATGTTATGGTTGTTTACATAGAGTGGAGAAGATCGAGGTGACAATAATCTTTTTGAGAGAAATAGTCTTTTGAAAGAGAGAAATCATCCTTTTGTTTCTCAAAGCCATGAAAAGGAATAATAAAACATTGTGTTCATTAAAAAAAAAAAAAGTTATTGGCTGGAAGTTTTCTGCAGGGAGAGTGGCCTCAGTATGAATGTTGCAGATCGGGATCTGGAGGTACAGCTACTAGCTGGAGGTTGTTGGCCAACTCTACTTCTTTTTTTTTTCTTTTAAGTTTATTTATTTATTTTAAGAGACAGTGGGAGAGGAGCAGAGAGAGAAAGAATCCCAAGCAGGCTTTGCACTGTCAGTGCAGAGCCTGACGTGGGGCTGGAACTCACAAACTGTGAGATCATGACCTGAGTCGAAATCAAGAGTTGGACCCCCTTGGGGCACCTGGGTGGCTCAGTCAGTTAAGTGTCCAACTTCGGCTCAGGTTGTGAGCTCATAGTTCATGTGTTCGAGCCCCATGTCGAGCTCTGTGCCGACAGCTAGCTCAGAGCCTGGAGCCTATTTCAGATTCTGTGTCTCCCTCTCTCTCTGACCCTCCCCTGCTCACACTGTGTCTCTCTCTCTGTGAAATAAATTTAAAAAAAAAAAAAGCATTTTTAAAAAAGAGTTGGACCCCCAACCCACTGNAATAAATTTTTAAAAAAAAAAGCATTTTTAAAAAAGAGTTGGACCCCCAACCCACTGAGCCACCCAGGCGCTCCCCTCTTCATTCACTTCTTGAAGGAAGAGCTGAGTGGAACAGCTCCAAAATCAAGTCTAAGTGATGTAAGCAGGAAGGAAAGAAGCCGCCACCAGGAGGCCAGGTGGAAAATGGAATATGAGCCAGCCAAGGAGCTTTGTGGATAAGCATGGCCACATGCAAAGTTTTGTTTACATGTATATGTTTTGTTACATGTATATGCATTGGATGGACTGGTTTACTGTTACAACAGGGCATAAATGGGTCTGTGGATAAATGGGCTAGCAGTAAGAAATGAGTATTGACAAGGAAGGAGGCAAAAAAGTTGACAACAATTTGACACAAGAATTTAGAAGGCATAGCTTTATGGAGCCATTTAATGTAGCAGAAAATCATCCTATAATCCTCAATATACCCAGCGAGCAATCACTCATTATTGGAAGCATCACAGGAAGGATAGTCAGGTTGAATATCATCTGTCCTATGAAGTAAATATGCACTCCTTTATATAGGCACGTTCAAAAAATGTTCAGCAGAATGATTTTTTACATGTCACTTGCTTAAATGGTAACTCCCTTCATTCTACACTTTATGACTTAAAAAGATTGATTTCCCTGCTAGATAGCTGGGTTATACTTTATTATCTTTCAAATATTCATGCCACCTGTTTTGTGGCTTTTTAAAATAACTTTATAGCTACCATTTTTAAAAACTGCATTTTTGAAAGAAAGTGTAATTAGAAAGTGATAGAAAGGCTTTTGTAATTCAGGGTGTGAAGGGAATTCAAATTTCAATGGCAAAATGTAAAACTGGTTTTGTATTATTTACAACACAAGGTTCAAGGGAAATGTTTGTGGCTTACATATTTAAAACTTTCAAAATATCTTTCATAACCTTGGAAATAAAAATAAAGTTAGAGCTTATAAATTATTTAAAGACATGGTTAGAGTATAACAAAAGCAAAATCTATGTAAGTGACACTTCCTGGTGGCTGAAATGAAAATGAGAAAAGTCATTTGTATTAAGTAACTTCATTTAATTTTGGTACTCACAGGCACTGTCCTTTACAGCATAAAGTTAGATGTGAGGCTATTACTTGCCATTAAATTTTAATCAACAAAAGCATTTATCTCACTGTTACTATGGGCACCACGGTATCTGGTTCAGCATCGACTGATTCATGTTACTCATCATTCTTACCACTATTATATATTTATATAGAAGTAATAATATTTATAATACTATGCCTAGTATTACTACATCAGTACTTTCACATTCCCCTAGGTGGCTAAATGCAATAAGAAAAGCAGGGAATTTAGGGGTGCCAGAGTAGCTTGGTCAGTTAAGTGTCCAACTTCAGCTCAGGTCATGATCTCACAATTTGTGGGTTTGAGCCTCACATCAATCCCTTCTCTCTCTGCCCCTCCGCTGCTTGTGCATGCATGCACTCTGTCAAAAATAAATCAACATTTCTGAAAAAAATTAAAACAACATAAAGAAAAGCAAAGCAGGGAATTTGGTGACAGACCTGGGTTTGAATGCTAAATCTGCCTCACGCTAGCTGGATGACTTCTCTTTGTTATGTCAGTTGCCTAACTTGTAACATGGGTATAATAACACCCACTTCACGCGGTGGTTGTGGGGATTCAGTATGTGTAAATCACCTATGTGGACCACAGTTTTTAATGTTCTGCTAAATCTCCTTACTATTAGAGGCTGATCTTTCTGCTTCATGGAGAAAATTAGAATCTCACCAGCTCTTTTTCATAGATTTGTTTCTTGTCCCTTTACCACTTTCTTGAAGTTGCTCCCCTTCAAAGACATCAACAGCTTCCTAGCTGCCAAATCCAATTATCTCCATTTCAGTCCTCCTTCTGTTTGCCCTCTCTGCTGCATTAGCAAGTTGACCACTCTCCTTGAAACATTTCGCTTTATTGCCGTCTCTGAAGCCCGTCTTTCTAGTTCACTTCCCGTCTTCTTTCTTTCTTGCTTGCTGATTTTGGGGTTCTTTTATAGCTGGCATATCGTGAAACGCACGGTCAATAGCAGAAAGCAGTGGTGAGTTGGTTCAGCTTGTGATTCGAGAAGGAAGCCAAGAAAACCAAGGCCAATACTGTGAAGCCAAGGAGGGGATGTGCCAGAAGCTGTAGCAGAGAGCTGGAGCCAAGAATCAGGAGCTAGAGATCGCCACTAAGGTAACTGCAGATGAGAAAACACAGAGAAATGCCTCATGTGATACAACCATGTTTGCTGGACATCCTTTTCATTTTTATGAGGCACTATTTTTGCAGGTGGAGCATGTAAATAGTCGAAGCAGTATCTTAACAGGACTTCCTAGTACCTTCCACTTTCTTTCCTTTTGGGCTTATAAATGTTATCCCTCAAGTCCTATTTCTTGGACTTCTCTTTCAATACACACTCAGCCTGGATGATCTCATCCAGTCTCATTTTAACTACCTGGCTCTCTTACAAGTTTTAGACCTTCTAATGGGTATATTTATCTGGATGTCTCGCAGGATTTGAAGCTTCGATGCCTATATTGAGCTTGGTATCTTCTTAAACTGTTCCCTCCTTCATTTGTGGCATCATCTCCATCCAATCTCTCATATTAGAAACCATGATGTCTTTCTTAAATTCTTTGTCTTTGCTGACATCTAGTAAATTAGCAAGACTTCTAAAAATAATGAGAATTTACTACTACTACTGCTGCTGCTGCTGCTGCTACTGCTGCTGCTGCTGCTGCTGCTACTATTGCCTTGTTAGCTTGCCCTGGAGCTAAGCACTCTGCTAAGCCTTTTATATACGTTACCTCATCTAATCCTCATAATAGCCTTTAATAATACCCTGTGGGTGCTGTTATTATCTCCGTTTTAGAGATGAAAAGTCTGAGGCTCAGCATATTTGAATTATTCTCTCATGTTTTAAATAGCTTGCTCCAGATACACAGAATTGAATCCAGGTATTTTAACTCCAGATCCTGCTTTCTCCATCACTATATTCTGCTTGTACTTTGCTCTCTTGCGTTTCTCTCAAAAAAGTCTCACAAATCTAGCCCCTCCTTCAGCTACAGTTACACAGGTTCACATACCTGAGCTCCAAAAGCTGATGGATTTGCGTTGGAATCCTGGAGCCCCTAACTACTGTGTGACTCTGGACCAGTTACCTTCTCTGACTTTGATTCCTCACTGGCAAACAGGTATGTACTAGCTACATTACAGGTTGACGATAGGGTTTAAAATTAAATAATACAAAGAAAAAATAAGGAATGTGGCATAGGCATAGGTAACCTATGTAAAGCTCTATACACTTAATACATATAAGTTACCCTATGCTTATTTCCATCTGTTACTGTTACTACTCGACTTGAGCATAAACCCATAAAGGTTTTTACTTTGTTTCAAAAGATTTCTAACTGGTCTCCCTGACCTAAGACCTGCTAAATTCATTCTCTCAGTTGTTGTCAGAATTATTTTTCCTAAAGCTGTATCTGATCATGTCATGCCCCTAAGGAGCCTCTAATAACGCTTTTCTCTGTGAGTTTGTCTTTTGTGCCATATTAAAGCATTGGAATCAACTTCTTAAAATGGAATGACACCTGCTATCATTCTCACTTATTTTCCACCACTCTCACACAAGTAGCACAGCTTTCATTAACACCAAACTTATTATTTCATGTTTATGCCAGCTCCTTTGATGCGTTTGGGTCTCTTTCTGTTCCCTGTTTCAGTACTTACCCTTTGGCATCTAGAAAACTCCTTCTTATCCTTCAAGACCCAGTTCCTCATGGTACCTTCCCCTAAGTCAAAATCAAACACCCCTCTGTGCTAATAAGAGTATATTTAGTCATAGTATTTATCATGCCAAATTTGCAGTTACTGAGTTGAAATTACTTTCCCTAGGGAAAAGACCATTTCCAAATAAAAACTCATCGAATTTGGTGTGTTTGTACAGTATCTGGTACATTGCAGGCAATCACTGTATGTCATTGAATGAATAAATGACAAAACTTTCTTACTAAATTTACAAAGCCTTACAAAAATAGGGGTGCCTGGGTGGCTCAGGCAGTTGAACATTCAACTCTTGATTTTGGCTCAGGTTATGATCCTAGGGCCTGTGATTGAGCCCTGCATTGGGTTCCCTGCTGAGTGTGGAGCCTGCTTAAGAGTCTTTCTCTCTCTCTCTCTCTCTCTCTCTCCCTCCCCCCCCTCTTCCCTTCCCTCTCTTCCCCTCCCTCTCCCCCCTCCCCTGCTCGTGCTCTTTCTCTCTCAAAATAAAACAAATATTTAAAAATATACATGTACAAAAATAACCTCCAAAAGTTTTGAAAATAAGGGCAAAACTGAGCACTGAACATGTTTTAAGAACAAGGTAATTATATAGATCATGATAATCACCTGTGGCTATTGGTAAATACGTTGCAGCTTGATAATTATACTCCACTTCGGGTTCAGATTAGAATGTTCCTCTAATTTGCCACAGAAGCTGCTATTTGAAGAGGCTAAAACCTGGGATGAGAGGACCTCTTTGAATTGTAGTAGCACTTCCAAGTCTTTGCAGTTTCCATCCATTTGTCTCATGTGGTAATAATAACCAATTCAGTTAAATAATTCAAAATGAGTAAGTTCTGTTATTTCTCTGAATTCCTTGGAAGCAGTTGAGCCAAAGTAATGAGGAAAATCATTGATTTGAAAACTAGAGCAGTATTCATCAAAATGTGAATAATGACTCATTAACGGCACATGATATCAATTTAGTGGTTCCCCCCCAGCAATTAAAAAGAAGGAACAGAATAGAAAATGCTACAGCATGCTGCATCAGGTATGAGTATGTTATTTTATAAAGTTTATTTTTGTTATAGTTATACGTGTGTGTGTGTGTGTGCGTGTGCGTGTGCACGCACACATGGGCATGTATGGGTGTGTTTACTGGGTTGTGATGTAAAATGTATTTCCCACTATGGCATTTATTTCCCACTAGACTGGGAAGTTTGAAAGTCACCACCCTATAGGACACAGCAATATTGTTCAAGGAGTTGGATCATGTCCAAGTACCCACTTAATAAAATTGGTTTAAATTTGATAACATTGTAATCATGCCCCACTTGGGGTGCCCAAACTGTAATTATATAATCATACTTCCAAAAGCATAATCAATACCTCATTCATTCAGCAGACTTGGCTTCAAATAACGTTTAATTATTTCCAAAGTCAAACCCATCTCTGAAAGATGCATGCTCACCACTACAGAAACTATGCCAAAAAATTTGCCATAGATTCTGAAGTCAATACCAAAAAAGTAGTTTGAAAAATATTTTCAGCAAAAGCAACATAACTAAAATTAGACTCAGAGCACTGTTTTCCAGGACTACTTCTGAAGTTTCTGTTTGCATGTGTATCACAAATTTAATTATAATCATTGTATAATTTTCTTCCAATGAGACTGAGAAAAGTTTTCACACAGAAAACTTATTTTATTATTTTTGTGTCCCAGTGCCCGTGTGTATGTGTGTATTCTAGAACATAAGAGGCATTTAATAAGTGTTAGGAAGATAGAACTCATTTGGATATATACATGTTCTGAAACGTAAATGAATGACTCAAGGTCAGAGCACATGCTAAGGCTATTCATGCTTTAAAGAATATACTTTAAAGAATCTCAGGGCACCTGGGTGGCTCAGTTGGTTAAGTGTCCAACTTCAGCTTAGGTCATGATCTCACAGTTCATGAGGTCGAGCCTGCACTGAGTTCTGTGCTGACAGCTCAGAGCCTGGAGCCTGCTTTGGATTCTGTGTCTCCCTCTCTCTCTGCCCTTCCTTCCCCTCTTTCTCAAAAATAAAATAAACATTAAAGAAATTTTTAAAAAGAATATATTTCTAGTCTTGCAACCTCAAAACAGGGCCTTATTGGAATTTAAAATTCATAACATTTTAAATCAAAGGAATAAAATTTAAAACAAAATGAGATATTATTCTGATATCAAATTATCCTGAATGCAAGTAGAGAAATGAACACTCTCAGGCAATGTGTGTGATAGGGAAAACTGAAGAAGGTAGTTGGGAAATACACATCAAAAATCTGTAAGTATACTTATTCTATGATGAAGAAATTTTGCTTCTAGTTCTTTTTCTATGGCAAATTAAGAATCTGATAACATAGATGCAAGGATATTAATGTCAGGGCTTTTAACAATAGATAAAGATGTCTAATATTAAGAAATTAGGCATAAATTATGGTGATTCTCACAATAGAACAATACGTAGCCATGGAAAATAATGTTCAATTATATTGGCAAAGAAGAAGGCTCAGAAATATGTACTGTAAAAAAACAGGTAATAAAGCTATAAACTGTAAAATATCATTTCAAACATTTATTTTATTTTTTAAAGTGTATTTATTTATTTTGAGGATGAGTGCAAGTGGGGGAGAGGCAGAGAGAGAGGGAGAGAGAGAGAATCCAAGCAGGCTCTGCACTATCAGCCTGAGGGGGAGCTGCAACCCACAAACCATGAGACAGTGACCTGAGCAGAAGTCAAATGCTTAACTGACTGAACCACCTAGGCACCCCTCATTTTAAATATTTATGAGGTTAAATTCACATAACATAATGAAACGTTTTACAGTGAACAATTCAGTGGCTGTTTAGTACCTTCACATTATTGGCCAACAACCACCTCTGTCTAGTTCCAAAACGTTTTCATCACCCCAAAAGGAAACTGTACCCATTAAGCAGTCCTCCTTCCTTCAATCCCTGGTAATCATTAATCTGCATTATGTCTTCTATGGATTTACTTATTCTGGATATTTCATACACATGGATCATACCTATGTGACCTTTTGTTGCTTCACTTAGCTTAATGTTCTGTCTTTTAAAAATAATTTTAAAAATATGTGT
Source organism: Crocuta crocuta (assembly GCF_008692635.1). Lineage (NCBI taxonomy): Eukaryota > Metazoa > Chordata > Mammalia > Carnivora > Hyaenidae > Crocuta > Crocuta crocuta. The sequence goes on from NW_027530365.1 coordinate 1,229,390, forward strand.
TTACTTGGGGCGCCTGGGTGGCTTAGTCGGTTAAGCATCTGACTTTCGCTTAGGTCATGATCTCATGCTTCGTGGGTTCGAGCCCCGCGTCAGGCTCTGTGCTGACTGCCAGCTCAGAGCCTGGAGCCTATTTCGGAGTCTGTGACTCCCTCTCTCTCTGACCCTCCCCTGCTCACGCTGTCTCTCTCTCTCTCCTAGAAATAAATAAAACATTAAAAAAAAATATTTACTTACTTTTGAGACACACACACACACACACACACACACACACACAGAATGTAAGCAAGGGAGGGTCAGAGAGAGAGGGAGACACAGAATCCNTCTCTCCTAGAAATAAATAAAACATTTAAAAAAATATATTTACTTACTTTTGAGACACACACACACACACACACACACAGAATGTGAGCAAGGGAGGGGCAGAGAGAGAGGGAGACACAGAATCCGAAGCAGTCTCCAGGCTCTGAGCCATCAGCACAGAACCTGATGCGGGGCTCAAACTCACGAACCATAGGATCATGACCTGAGCCGAAGTCCGATGCTTAACCAACAGAACCACTCTGGTGCCCCTTAATATTCTGTCTAATAGCAGTACTAGTCCTTCTTATGGCTGAATAATATTCCTTGCATGTATATACCACAATTTATCTGTTCATGGGTAGATGCACATTTAGGTTGTTTCCACCCTTTGGCTATTGGAAATAGTTTTGCTATGAACATGAGTATACTGCAGAATCATTTAAATGATCTAACCACCAACTGGTAGAGAATAACTTCAGGAATATTAAGGGTCATTACTTTGGGATTACAGGGGAATCTTTTTATATTATTAAGAACATTGCGCTTTAGAATTAAGCAGACTAGACTCCATTTCTTCATGTGTAAAGTGGGGAAATAGAACCTAAACCAAAACTGCGTTATTGTGAAGATGAGATGAAATCTATGTAAAGGACTTAGAACTATGTGGAGGTACAGTGTAAGAACTGAATACACAGTATTTTGTAATCCTTTGTTTTTCCATATCTAAAATATGTTCCCCTAACAGAATAACACTGGTGTTAAACAGGGTTTATTTGTTTTACAGATAAATTTGCATGCTACACATTTAAGATGCATAGTCCTCTCTGCTGATACTCATTTGAGCTGGTGCCAAAGGGTGCTGATGGTTTGATCTGATAACATCACTTTGACGGAGTCTAGTTCTACAATGTAACTCTGCAAGTTTCAATTAGGGCATTCTCCAGTCCCCTGCCATAACTCCTCTTCCATGTTAGTCTTTGTTTCAGGATCGTTTTATAATGTTGCACATGCAACCATCTAGGCTTTTTACATTTTAATACTTTACCACAGGGAACGGTGAAGAGCAGTCTTTCTGGTGCGTGGCTAGGAACATGCTTTGCTATCAGGTTTTTCCAAATGTATAAAATCTCCTCCAGAATATCTCTGTACTACCTAGAAAATCTCAAATTTTATTTTTCATCGTGAACTCAAACTTCTTTGCCAAATATGCACATCTTGAGCACGTAAGGTTGAGGTCCGGGAGCCTGCAGGGCACCTCCCCGGGTTTGGGGAGCCCCAACTGGCATCTGCAGCCACCGAGCCTCCCCAACGCGGGAGTTTTGAGGAGAGCCCGGGGACAGCTGGGCGTCANCCCGGGCTCCGCGCCCAGCGCGCTGCACCCCGAGGAGGTCGCCGCGCGGCTGCAGCGGATGCATCGGGAGCTGAGCAACCGCAGGAAAATCCTGGTGAAAAACCTGCCCCAGGACAGCAACTGCCAGGTACGAAGCTAGGACGTTGAGGCGGCCCGTCCCGGGGACATCGGGGCAGGGCTTCCAAGGGAAGCTGCGCGGAGGTGTCCGAGCGGGTGCCCGGCGCCTTGGAACGGTCGGGGGAAGGAGGGCGTCGCTGCCGAGTTAGAACCGTCCGTCGATTTTGCAAAGCCCACGGGCTTCTGAGCCTGCGCCCCCCTCTGCCGGGTCGCACGGTAGGAAACTGAGGCTCCGAGAAGCAAAGCAGCTGGTCCAAGGTCACGGGAATCGGGGGCGGCTGCCTTTCGTTCGCCCCGCTCCTTCCTTCCCCTGTGGCCCTTGGGTGAGGGTAGAGAGAGAAGTCGGTGAAATAGTAGGGGAAAGGAAGTGGAGTGGAAGTGAGCCGAGGAGCACAGTTTTGGGGGACCAAGTTTTCGGGGCCACCTTGAGAGGGACGGAGGGTTCCCCCCTAGGGTCCTCCGGCCTTGGGCGTGCCATGGGGGGGCGGGGTCATGAGAGAGCTGAAAGTGAGTTTTGCTATTGCAGAAGCACTTGCCCAAGTTTGTATGAAAGAACACAGCCCTCCACCCCCACCCCCGGTTTACCAGGGCCCCGGAATGGAGAGGTTTATCGCTGCGCTTTGGGGAACCTTGCGTCCACCTTCTGTCATGTCAAGTCCTGGAGGATTTGTTACTTAGCGACTCTAAGGAAGCTTAAAGAGGCTACTTTGTGTCTTTGATCCAGATTTACTGTTGCTTTAAGATTAGAAACTCTGCATCTCTTTGCCCCACCCACACACCCATGT
>NW_027530365.1:1232042-1278768 GCF_008692635.1 Crocuta crocuta
ATGCTCATTTTAGAAAAGTGACAAAATACAGGAAGGCGCCAAGGAGGAAAATAGAAATCACCTGTATTTTCTCTTTAATTGAAGTATAGTTAACACGATGTTATATTAGTTTCAGGTGTACAAAATAGTGATTGGACAGTTCTATAGGTTAGACATTGCTCACCACAGTGTTTCCATCTGTCACCATACAAAGTTATTACAATGTTATGGACTAGTTTCCTGATGCGGTACTTCTCATACTGGTGATGGACTTCTAACTGGAAGTCTGTGCCTCTTAATCTCCTTCACCTGTTTCACACCCCCCCCCTCCCCCGCCTGTCCCTTCTGGCAACTACCAGTTCTGTCAGTGAGTCTGTTTCTGTTTTGTTCTTTTGTTTTTTAGATACCATATATAAGTGAAATCACATGGTATTTGTCTTTCTCCGTCTATTTCACTTAGCATAATACCCTGCAGGTCCATCCATGTTGTCCCCAGTGCTAAGGAAATACTTGCGTATTTCTGGTATTTAAAGAAACCATTGTTAACATAAGATACTATCCTTCTCCCTTTTCCTGTGTATATGTATACATATGTATGTTGGTTTTACAAAAAAAAAAAGAAGAGAAGCCATGTCTGATTCTTCAGTGTTTCTTAATTGTCTAGATGTTTGTGTATATTTCACATATAGCTTGAATTTAAATATTTTGTGTGGATGGAGCAGGGTAGGTTGTCCTGGCGGTGGCAGATTTGAGCCGATTCATGTGGTTCCTTCTATAAGGGGATATAGGGAATTGTAAGTGGGCTGGTGATTGATAATTGCAGGGCAGTTCTTCTGTAAGACCCGTAAAATAATGAGAGCGGTACCTCATTACTTTGTAAATAGACCTCACATTCTATTCACAGTAAATGAGAGCATATAACCTTGTAACCCATATGCATGGGGGGCCATTTTGTTAACCAGCAGTGTAAAAAGTCTCTGTCAATATGATATAGCTCATCCCTCCTTCAGCGCTTCCCATCTGTCAGGTAAGATTTTGTGATGCTCCCTATAAGAACACCTGCAATAGGCTCATTTCATAGAAGCAAATTTCCCCTACCTACGCAAATAGAAGACCGCAAGGGGGTTCAGGAAGAGGAAGGCCTGAAGAAGCAGGTGGCATTAAAAAAAGTTGAAGGAATAACAGCTCTGTGTGTAGATAATCTAGAAGAAGAGAGATGGAGAAGAGTCTTAATTTTCTTTTGTTGCTACATTTCCTTGTATTCTAAAAATATTTAGACACAAAATTCTAGACAGTTTGCTCTATTCTTGTTTTGCTGTACCGTTCTCATTTCCTTTATTAAGAGCCGTGAAAAAAAAAATAAAGGGTCCAAACACAGGAACAGTTTTAATTGGTATTAGTGATGAATGGAGGGTTTTTGTGTTTTTTTTTGAGAATTCTACTGATTTGTATTTTTCAGATATTTTTTCTCTGTTATAACTTTATCTTTAGCCTAAATCTTAGAATTTTCTGTAAAGTAGCAACTGTAAACTATTGAATAAAATTGGTATCAGATCTACATGTCTAGATGAGTTTTTTACTGCCGACTATCTTAAAATTTCATGTTAAATCCTTAGGTCACATTTTTTTGAGAATTGAAGAGTTTCATCTAAAAACAAAAATAGTTATTAGGACCTAGAGATTAGTTTCCAGATTTATTCTAGCATTTTTTTCTATTCTGATTTATATTATAAAATGTTGTTTTTAACATTTATGATGTGTAGCTTTAAAGTCTAAACCTATCAGTGCACAGATAACATTTGAGTAGTGTTTCTTTCTGTCATCTTCTGTAGTTGTATCTTTGTGGTTTTCTGATCACAGTCATAACTATCAGTGGTCTGTGTTACATTAATTAAGTATAGTAGAGCAAAATATGCTAATTTTTAAAAACAGTTGAAAGTCTTTAATTAGATTGAGAATAGCTATTTTTATTGGTTGAATAAAATTAACATACACCTAACCTACTCTTAAGTTGTAATAGTCTTATGATATACTCTGCAAGGATTTTTTTATATTTTATCTTTTATTTCCCTTAACAATTCTAATGTCTGATTCTAAGGTTCCTCTCAGTGGCTGCAGTTTACTGTCAACTTAGAAATGAGGATTTAACTTTAATTTTCAGTTGTGCCTTTTAGCATTTATTACTTGGCTAAACTACCAATTTACTTCTTATGAAACAACTGATGTGGTTTAAGAAGGTTACTACTTTTTGTTCAGTCGTTAAGTAATCAGATCTTTTAAATGCTCAAATTCTTGTTCTTCTCTAGAAGACTCTATCAGTTCATTCTTTTATTCTAGAATATTACATTAAGGATCAAGGCCATTCCTCACTGTAGTTCTCAAGCTGTATAGCTATGTCTCTAGAAAAGTTACATTGGTAACTGATTAGTAGGAGCCCAGTAATACTCATTGAACATTTTTAAAACAAAGGTGTTTTCTTTATTGAAATTTTACTCAAATTTTAATTTTAGGTAAAATCAGTTCTCAGAAGCTGTCTCACTGAATAGTTACTGTGCAGTCAGGTGCTGTCTGGTCGGCCTCCTAGGTTTTCTTGAATTCTCTTAGCCTCTGTGTTTTCATAGTCTCAGCTTTGGTTCATGTCCCTTTTTATCTCTTGTCCAGACTATTACAACTTTTCTGTTTGTCATCTACCCTCATTATTGTCCTGTGTCTTATGTTTTGGCTCATCCTGCTTACTGCTTCCCTTGAGAGAACTCTTCAAAGCACAAATCCAATAGTGTCACTCTACTGCAAAGAAAGGAAGGGAGAGAGACAGAGAGAAAGAAAGAAAAAGAGAGAAAATGAGAAGGAAAGGTTTAGCTCTACATTCTCAAAATCTTCATCAAATGGCCCTCAACTTGTCTCTTTTTCTCATATCGTAAGGAATAGTGAAGCTCAATTAGCTTATTCCAAGAATGAAATGGCTTTGAAGCTTCATGTTTCTGACTGAAAAATTCATGTTAATGTTTTGTTCTACTAGTAAACATGGAGTTAATGTACAAATGATGACTTAAACTTGTTTCACTGCCTTACAACTTTTTTTCATAAACTTGACACTTAAGAAGATGGACATATTTATCCGATGATTTTCCATACTCCTTATTACCATGGAGTACTCAGACCTTGGATTGAAAGGCATGACATATTAGGATAGAAATAGAAGATTCAAGGCTTTTTGGGACTTGGCCCTTGCCCACATTTGCAGTCTCCTTTCTTACTAGTCCTATACTGGATTCTGGTCTGGCTTCATCAAGCTACCTACATCCCCAAATGCTTCAGACCACTGTGCTTTGAATATTTATAGAAATGTCTTTGCATGTTTGTGTTTTGGAATGTAATTTTTGTGATTAATTTATCATGAATAACATTTCTAATAATTATAATTAAAGCGAATAATAACAACGTTGAAAATACGGGTTCTTCTTCAGAATAGCCATTGTGTGTGTGTGTGTGTGTGTGTGTGTGTGTGTGTGTGTGTGTGTGAATAGTCTTTTGCAACTCTGAATTGAGAATTTTAAGGTAATGTTCTAATACATGTTTTTTGTTGGACTTTCTATACATTGGTTTACATTTGTTGGTTAACCTGGTTCTGTTTCAAAAGAATAGTTAACTGGGGTTTCAAAATGGAGAAAACAGTGGCATTTATTCTCTATACTGTTTGAATTCACTCAGTTTTTTCCTACCATGTTATGTATGTGTACATGTGTTTTGTTCTTGTTTTAGATTTTAGAATCTGAAAGAGACTTTATGGTGTAATTAAGAGAAAATGTGAAGTGCTTAGGGCTAACAGCCAAGATTAGTAATAGAAACAAAACATTGTATTGTCTCACTCTGGACATTATTAACTTTCATTTTGACGTACTCTATTATAATAGTTAATTGAGAAGCTTGGTGGTTAATTCACCAAGGTCCATTTCAAAGCACAGTATTATCAGCTAAGCACTTTAGAATCACAAAGCACCAAATATAGAATATTTCAGTTGATTTTCTTTTTAAAAGCTATTTATTCCTGTGTTTCTTTTGTATTTGTCAGAAACCTATAGCATTTTCTCACTTACTTTGTGTTCTTTAATTGCAAATTTTTATTTTTTTAAAAAAATTTAATGTTTGTTTTTGAGAGAGAGCACACGCAGGGGAGGGCCAGGGGGAGAGGGAGACACAGAATCCAAAGCAGGCTCAGGCTCTGAGCTGTCAGCACAGAGCCCGATGCGGGGCTCAAACCTTCGAACTGTGAGATCATGACCTGAGCCGAAGTCCGACACTTAACCACTGAGCCACCCAGGCACCCCAACTGTGAGATTTAAAAATATGCATCATTTGTTTTCTCTAATAATCAGTAATTACTGTCTCTTTTCATAATAGGGCTATTATTCACTTTTTCATAATAATACTGGGACTTTTTAACATTTTGAAATTATTCTTCTTATCAAGAATACCATTTTGCATTCTTGGCAAGTTATTCTTAGTGTAGTTACTTAGTGTAGTTTACACAACTTAAAAGTTATCTGTTTCCTAGTGTAGTTAATCAGAATTGCATGATGGACTCTCCTTTTCTGTATGCTTTATTATACCCAATGTAACAAGGACACCTAAAGCTGCTAGAGGAACGTCTAGATTTCTTGGTTGTCACTGGCTCACTAAGCTTCTGGTCTTGGCAAGAATTCTTGAAAAGTGTTTCAGCAATGCTTGTTCTCTGCTCTGAAAACATCTTCAAGAAGAGGAGTCCTTTGTGGTCAGCATCACCATGCTGGATGTTAACAAGCAGTCCAAAGAAGTCTCAGGTGATTTACAGACCATTTCCTAATTAATGGCCAGCTTATGCTTATAAATTATTTTTTTACAGGACTGTAACCTGTTTTCCCATAGAATACTATGGCAGATGGTGTTTACTGTTGTCGGTTAGCATCTTAACAGCTATTTAATGCTGCTGATGCTTCTGACATTTAAGATTATTCTGAATAGTTATAATAACATCTAAACAGCTTTGTGCCGGAAAGGGACTCTTCCAGCTTCCAATCATTGACGGGGACACCTGTGCCTTATGTCAGCACTCAAGAAAGAGCTGTACTCAAGACAGTTGCTCTTTAAATAAACAAGATCTCGAACATCAGGGAAGCATTAAATGAGGTCATCTCTGATGGAAGGCTGTTGCTGGAAAGGGGTCCCTCTGACGCCCTGAGTTTTGTCACTTACTACTTCCGTGTGTACTTGCCTCCCCTACCTTATAGCCAGTGGCCCTTAGGAGCTTCCAGAGCTCATTTCCTAACAGTGGGCAGGACGTTTTATACTTAGCTGTACTTAGACCAGCTGAAACAAGGCAAATAATGGAATGTTAAAATGTAAACAAGGAAAACAAAAATTATCTATAAATGTTCTGTAAGTGCTTATCTGAAACTTTGGCTCTGTATTTTGTTTGGCTAGGAAGGCAGTTGCCTTCATCTAAGGGGATGATGTGTACTGAGAGAGGTAGTGAGGAGAGGGAAAATCAGACCACCTAGAATGCTTGTCTGTATATTTTGGCTTATGATTATCTGCAGATGATTATTCTTGGTCACTATGCTTACTATCTTTCATTGTTCCTCCAGATCTGTCTCCATCCTTCTCACCTGCGCTGTGTCCTGGGAGACTTATCTTACTGTGGATTGCACTAACCAGGCTCTCTCATCCTCTGGTTTCTGGGTGCATTTGTCCAGAACCACCAGTGGGAGATTAAAGGGTGGAGGGGAGAGAGATTGGAGCATTTACTCGCCCATCTCCCTTTCTACCAGGATACCTTGGGTTGGCTGTTTCCTCTTTCAAAGGTCACAGTTCCTTTCCATTGGCTCTCCATGCATCTAAGCTCTCTGGGTTGTAATCATTCACCTTGCTTCCTTAGGCTTAGAGGTTATGGGAGACTTGTTAACCATAGTCTTTTTTTTTTTTTAAAGCCTTTGTAGATAGTCTCTTTAAAAAATTCTCTTTGGGATGCCAGGGTGGCTCAGTTGCTTGAGCATCTGACTTCAGCTCTGGTCATGATCTCACCATTTGTGAGATCTGCATTGGGCTCCATGCTGACAGCTCAGAGACTAGAGCCTAGATTCTGTATCTCCCTCTCTCTCTCTGCAACCCCAGCCCCCGCCCACTCACGCCTGTTTCTCTCTCTCTCACTCTCAAAAATAAAAGCATTAAAAATCTCTTCTATTACTTAGTTTTTGAGTATGCCATGTTTCTTGCTGAGAACCCAACGCTTTTGCCTACCCAGTTTTCTTTCTTTCTCTTGTCTTTCCTCCTAGCACCCAGATTTTCCTTTGAGACTTACCCCTCCCTCATTATTTACCAACTATATGGTTTGAGTCCATTTGATAGAGATCACCCCATTGGCTGACATAAACCAATAGACAGTGTTCTTCCCTTTTGGCATGAGAATTAGTGAAAGCATGGGCCCTAAGCCAGTCAGTATATCATTGTCCCTTGACTGTAGTGATTGTTTCAACCCAATATAACAAGAAGTTTGGGACTTTTGTTTGCTTCTTAAGGGGTTCTCTTTCTTCCTACTGGATATGAATGCAGAGACGCATCGCCCTGTTTGCTGCTGATAGTCTGGGAACAGAGCAGACAACCAAAGAGGTACTGGATGAGGGTAGGGGGTGGGGCACCGGGAAGAGAGAGAAGCTGAGCTGTAGCCCTGGTCAAGCTGTATCTGAGACTTAGCTCTGGATTTTGTACCTATGCAAGCCACTACATTCGTTTGATTTCATGGATTTCAAGTTGGGTCTTCTGTTACTACCAACCAATAGTATCCCAATTGATATAGAATTAAAAAAAAGTAAAATCTCGGTATTGGAAGGGATGGCAGAAGACATTTTATCTAACTCTTTTGCTTACTGTATAAGTAAATCCACTTTAAAGTTCTCAACCCATGAATTCTAGCATACTTTTAACACCTTTACTTTTAAAGACATCACTGCTTAGTATCTTCAGGCAGCTTTGTTTTAAATGTCTTATTTATACCGAATATATAACATTAATTTCCCTGAAATTTTGATTTCCTGATTTAACTTCTCCCCTCCCGTGATATAGAGAATTTTGTTTGTTGACTTATAATTTCAGCTTCTTCAAATCGCTAGTTTTTCAGGTATGAGTCTAAATTTCCTCACAGCCTTAATCATTTTTCCCTGTATGCACGCACTACTACTTTGTCATTGTGTTTCTTAAAATGTGGCACCCAAAATTGTGTATGGTTGTCTAATCGAGATCTTCCAGTAATCCCTCTGCCAGAACAAATTTCTCTCTCCTTTGGATATCTATAGCACCAATAAAAAGTTTTGTTTATTGGGTACTTACTATTGCCAGACATTGTATGTTGTATTTTGTTTACGTTATACCTCTCATTTCAAGGCTGTAAAATCAGAATTTCTCATTCCCATTTTGTTAACGGGGAAACAGATACAAAATTGATGTTAAGCAGTTTGCCCAAGGTCATTCAGCTAATTAGCGGCAGGGTGGGAAAGACTCGAGTCTGTTTGGTTCCGAAGCTCCTATTCTTATCCTACCTTGCGTTGTGACTCTCCACACTCACCGTAATGTGTTTCAAAGGACAGGAATTAAGTAATATTTACCTTTGTGTCACAAATATTTCACCTAGAACCTGACACATTGTTCCAATGTAAATTTAAAACAAGATTACTCACCTACTTTGTTCTGAAATGTTAGACTTCTATTAATAAGCCTGACATCCTCAAGTCTCATGACTGATTTGTAAAATGAAGAAATTTTGCCTTGTAAGATTGTGCTGCTGGCTTTTTTGGCAGTGACGTTACTCCATTTACTTATAATTCAATCAGTCAACTGTTGACGGCTTATGAGTAGGACGAAAGCCATAAACCCTCTCTCCAGGAAAGTGCTTAATATTCCTAGACACGTAGAAATTTGCATGTAATTTCAAGAGATTTTGGATCTCCTGTAACTTCTGCCTGATCTCACTGGGGAATTATAGGCCCAGGGTGAGAAGTGCCTTTCCAGGCTAATGTAATTTGATCATGTTTTGGGGACTTCCTGAGTATGGACCACTTGAGCAGATCTAGAGCTCAGAGAGTTTCCATCAGAATCTGTAGTGGGCCATGTTTATGCCACGGTGGGGTGATCTTCCATCTAGATAGGAGTATAAATCAGGCTCATTAATTTTCTTTCTTAAAAAAGTCAACTGAGTCACTTCATGTTTGTTGTACAACCTCCTTCTTCTCCACCCTCCTCAGCAGTACCAACTGACACTTGAGGCACCGTGCCTGGCACAGAGGTTTACAAAGAATTGCAGTGTATTATTTTCTCCTTAATGGACTAAACATCAAAGATTGGTATGAGGAATATTGCTCTTTATAAATTTTTTAATTAAAAATTTTTTAATGTTTATTCATTTTTGAAAGAGAGAGAGAGCATGAGCGGGGGAGAGGCAGAATGAGAGGGAGACAGAATCTGAGGCAGTCACCAGGCTCTGAGCGGTCAGCATAGAGCCTGATGTGAGACTCGAACCCACGAACCCTGAGAGAATGAACTGAGCTGAAGTGGGACGCTTAACCTACTGAGCCACCCGGGTGCCCTAAGAATATTTCTCTTTAAAACATGGGGAGACAGTTGCCCATTGTGCTGTTCACTGTTCTTCACAACAAGCACTTGATAAGGAAGAAGTTTCTCTTTTTTTTTTTTTTTTTTTTTTTTTTTTTNTTTTTATGCATAGCTTTATTCTGTGCTTATTTTTACTATCATTAGCTTTAGGTTTGTGAATTTATTTCTCACTCCTGTGTACACATATATTCTCCTTGTGTTTGAAGCTGTCTGTTAACTCTTTATTACCACCTGAATGCCAAAATAGCATTACAGGTCATTGAATTTGTTCAAGCCTATACTGGTACGCGTATACTTTGCCTCTTTTCCTATCACTTTGACCTACTTCATCCAACCCCTTTTGTCCCAGCCAATTGGGCTTTATATCTTTCCTCAACCCACTACTGTAATTTTCTGCTCTTAGCTCCCAGCTTGCTTTTATTTCCTGGACTTTGGATCTTCTATTACCCACAAGTTTAACTGCTTGCTTTTGAGTGGGGATTAATCTCCATTTTTCTGACTTTATATACCCTGTGGACTTTTTACAGCCTTGTCTAGACGTAATGGCAATAAACAAGAACACATGAATCTGGGAAGTTTTGAAATCTCAAACCTACAGAAAAGTATAATACAAAGAACTTTTCTCCCTGAACTGTTTGTGAGTACTAACATGATGCTTTTCCACCCTGAGTACTTCATTGTGTATTTCCTACAAATTTGGACCTTCTCCACCATAACCACATCACTGCCATTGAAGTCAAAATAATTGCCACCTGATCCTCAGATCACATTTAAGTTTTGCTGGTTATCCTACTAATGTCTTTCATAGTGGAAGGGTCTGGGTCAGAATTACGTATTGCATTTCATTGTCTCTTTTTAGTCTTTTTCAGCCTGGAATAAGTCCTCAGTCTTTGCTCAGCTTTTATGACCTTGACCCTTTTGAAGATGATAGGCCAGTTATTTTGTAGAATGTCCTTTGTAGAATGTCAATTTGGAATTGTCTGATGTTTCTTCATGATTAGATTCAAGTTAGATATCCTTGGCAGGACAGAGTGGTACACATTTTAGATTTTGGCTCACTGTCAGTAAAATTAACTTTGATCATTTTGACTGACTTTTATTAAAGTGGTATCTTCTCCATGCAGAGTTCCCCTTTGTATACAATACGGGTTTAAAGGGGAATACTTTAAGACTATGTAAATACTCTATTCCCTTTCAAGTGTTCAGGTTATTTATCTACTAATTTATGTTAAAAAATAGGCTCATGGATTCCTGTGTTGCTCGATGGATCATACTTCATTAATATTATTACTTACTTTCATGCTTAAATTGTTTTTGATTTGAGCACTGGGAGCTTCTTCAAGCTGGCTCCTATGTCCTCAAGTCTTTTATTTTAAAATAATTTTATGCTTACAGAAAAAAAAGCTAAGATATCACATAGAGTTCCCATATATTCCTTACCCAGTTTCCGTTCATGTTACATCTTCTATATTCAAGGTACATTAGCCAGGACTAAGACATTAACATTGGTATATTATTATAAACTGAGCTTCAGTCTTTGGATTCACTTATGTCCTCTTTCTGTTCCAAGATCCAATTCAGGGTGGGAATGAATACTTCTTAGACTTAGACGTAATTCTGACCCTCATTGCACTCTGTCACTATGTCCCATTGGTCTCCATTCTTCATCAGCTTCTCTTCCTTGTTTTTTTTTTATGACCTTGACAGCTTTGGTCAGATATCTTTTAGAAAATCCCCTCAATTTTGGTTTGTATGATGTTTTTCTCATGAGAGATTAGGGTTATGGAATTTTGGTAAAAATTCCACAGAGGGGAAGTCTACTTCTGATAACATCATTTCAGGGGGAACGTGACTTATTACCAGTCATGTTAACCGTGATCATTTGCTTAAGGTGATATCTCCTGTATCACTGCTGTTAAGACACCATTTTTCCCATTCAGATTCCTTGGAAACAAGTCACTAATTCCTGCACTCACTTCTGGGCAGGGTCTGATGTCCTTGTGACATGTCCCCATCATTTGCTGAGCACTTCCTTTGTTTTCAACATAAGATGTTGCAGCTTATTTTGCACTTTCTGTGCTCCAGCCCTGGAATCAGCCATTTCGTGAAGGTACCTGTTATGGACTGAATGTGTGTGTTCCTCCAAATTCATATGTTGAAGACTTTCCCCACCCCCTGTGGCTATACTTGGAGATGCGGCTTCTGTGGAAGTAATTATAGTTAAACAAGGCCCTAAGGGTGGGGCCCTGATCCAGTAGGAGAAGTCTTCTCAGAAGGAAAGACCCCCAAAAGAGCTCGTTATCTGCAGTGTGCATCCACTTCCGTCCCCTAAATGTGTGCCAGCGCTAGCGAAAGGCTGTGTGAAGACCAGATGATTAAACATTTATAAGCAATAGTAGGGATTTGGATTTTATTTTAATGGAAATGAGGATTCATTGAAATAATTAAACCAAGGGAGTGATGCAATCTTATTTCCAGCTGTCAGAAAGTAACACTATGTTGTTTTTATCTTTCAAACTTTGTTCTTGGCCTGATCCTCATTCTAGGGTTAGAAGGTCAGTGATGTAGTAAGCTTTAGAAATGTGGTGGGAATGAATACTTCTTAGACTTTATTTTTGTAGTGCTGATACTTAAGGTACAATATAGGATAGTAGTTCACTGTGTTTGCTCTAGAGTTTGTTAATCTAGCTTTGAATCCCAGATCAATCACATACTGTCTGTTTATACTGCAAGTCACTATGCTTTTCTAGGCCTCAATGGCCTCATCTTTAAAATCCAGATAATAAAATCCAGCTTTAAAATCTAGCTCATTTGGGTTACATAGGATTAAATGAGATAACGTCTATGAAGTGCCTGGGATAAAGTGAGCACTCAGTAAATTATCATTATTATTATTCTAATAAGAAAATCTGAAGGGGTATTATTTTTTTAGGCAAAGTCAGAATGTTCCCCTGGCAAAAAGTTTGTATTCACATGCACTTCGCAAGAGAATAGCTCCGTTGAAAGTTGTTAAAAATTTGCCAAAATTATACTTGATATCACATTTACTCAGCCAATATCATGAAAGATAGTATATGATAGGCCCTCCATTGGTCCAAAAAAAGTATTAACCTGATGTGTAACCTGCAAATGCAGATCTACACGAGCAATAGCATATATAGGTTTGAGCGTAAGAGATTGGTTTGAAAGTGGAAATAAGAATTTGGAGATCACAGGCACGAAGGTGGAACTTAAGGCATCACGATTGATGCAGAAAAAGCATTTGATAAAATTTAACACCCATTCCTAATAAAAATTCATAGCGAGCAGGAATAGAAGAGAACTTACTCAGACTTGAAAATGATCTAGAGAAACCAAGGCAATCATTCAGTGGTGAAATACTGAGAACTTTACCCCTGAGATTAGGAGCAATGCCAGCATTACTTCCGTTCCAGATGGTACTGGAAGTTGTAGCTAGCATAATATGGCTAACTAATGGACTGAGAACTGGTAAGTAACAGGGAAATTTAAAAACCGTTAGAGCATAAAATGTCTTTAGGACTTGGGAAGGAAAGGATTTCTTTTCTTTTTTTGAGGGTGGAGGGTACAGGTGAGCAAGGGGCAGAGAGAGAGAGGGAAAGAAGGAGGGGAGAGAAATGGGGCTCACCCAAAGCGGGGCTCGTGCAGGGCTCGTGCTTACGTGAAGCAGGGATTGAGCTCACCAACCGTGAGATCATGACCCGAGCCAAAGCCAAGAGTCAGAGCCTTACCTGAGCAAGCCAGCCAGATGCCTCAGGAAAGGACTTCTTAAGGTACAAAAAATACAAATGGTAAAGGAAAGAATTAATCATTTTGGCTTCATTCAAATGATACATTTCTCTTCACCAGAAAAACTCACAAATAAAATGACCGACCACATAGTAGGGGATCCATTTATAAAACCGTTCCCAACAAACAATTAGCACGCAGAATATGTTTTTTTTTTTTTAAATCTCCTACAAGTTGTTAAAAGAAGACAACTACAATAGAAAAATGGCAGTTGAGATGAGTGTTTTCCAGAAAGTGAAATAAATGGCAAATAAACATGAAAAGATACCTGTATCAGTTAAAGTTCTTCAGAGAAACAGATTATATATAATATTTGTATTAACATGTTTTTATACTATATGCAGATATATATATATATAGAGAGAGAGAGAGAGAGAGAGCGCGCGCACGCTATCTTGCTCGCTTGCTTGATTGATTGAGGGAGCTGGCAGGTCTGGAACGTGTCAAGCACACCAGCATGCCAGAAAGTCAGGCATGTTCTGAAGCTGTGGTCTTGTGGCAGAATTGCTTCTCCAGGAAACCTTAGTTTTTGCTGTTAAGGCCTTCATCTGATTATATGAGGCCCATCCACATTATGTAAGGTTGTCTCCTTTACTTAAACTGATTGTAGATACTAACCACACCTACAAAATCCTTCACGGCAACACTTAGATTAATGTTTAAATAACTGGATACTATAGCCAAGACAACCCAAAACTAACCATCACAGTGCCTTACTTTTAGTAATCAAGGGAATACAAATTAAGATCACAGTGAGTAACAGTTATATCCACTAAATTGACCAGTATCTGGTAATACAAGGCATTGTAAGGATCTGTATTAGCAGGACTCTCACATACTACTGATGGGAAGGTAGACTGGTACAACCATGGCAGCAAACAAATTGGACTTACGTACAAAGATGGACATGCCTGCATGTGTGCAGTCCAGGAATTTCATTTTTTCAGAAACTTATACATGAGCACCAGGAGATATATAAAATCTAGAAGAATGTGGTAGTAATTTATTTTTATTCTTATTTTTATTTATTTTTAATTTACATCCAAGTTAGCATATAGTAGAATAATGACTTTAGGAATAGATTCCAGTGATTCATCCCTTATGTATAACACCCAGTGCTCATCCCAACGAGTGTCTTCCTTAATGCCTCTTACCCATTTAGCCCACCCCCCTCTCACAGCCATGCCAGCAACCCTCAGTTTGTTCTCTGTATTTAAGAGTCTCTCATATTTTGTCTCTCTCCCTGTTTTTATATTATTTTTGCTTCCCTTCTCTTATGTTCATCTGTTTTGTATCTCAAAGTCCTCATGAGTGAAGTCATATGATATTTATCTTTCTCTGACTGACTTATTTAGCTTAGCATAATGCCCTCTGGATCCATCCATGTTGTTGCAAATGGCAAGATTTCATTCTTTTTGACTGCTGAGTAATACTCCATTGTGTATGTGTGTGTGTGTGTATATATATATATATATANGAGATCCTCTTTCTCTGCATCCTCGCCAACATCTGCTGTGTTTTTTTTATTTAAAAAAGTTTTTTTAATGCTTATTTTTGAGACAGAGCATGAGTGACGGAGGCGCAGAGAGAGAGGAAGACACAGAATCCAAAGCAGGCTCCAGGCTCTAAACNCTTCAAAATAGCACACCAAAGGTTATATACCTAGTAGTGCAATTCCTGGGTCATAGGATAATTCTATTTTTAACTTTTTGAAGAACCTCCATACTGCTCTCCAGAGTAACTGCACCAGTTTGCATTCCTACCAGCAGTGCAAAAGAGATCCTCTTTCTCTGCATCCTCGCCAACATCTGCTGTGTTTTNGGAGTATCAAACAGTAGTGAATAAATGAATGGCCAAGGAGAACATGAGTGAATTTTTGCAACAAAATATTGAGTATAAAGAGCAAGGCACACAGGGTGCCTGGCTGGCTCAGTCACTAGAGCATCTGACTCTTGATCTCAGGGTTGTAAGTTGGGACCTCAAGTTGGGCATGGAGCCTACTTTAAAAAAATGCAAAGCACACACACACACACACACAAAAGGCAAGGTATAGAAGACTAAAAATAGCATAATACCATTTCTCTAAAGCTCAGAAACCAGTAAAACAGAACAACATATTGTTTGGGGATACATAGCTACTTTAGGAACTCAAGCCATGCAGGAAAGGGCGGGATGGGCCAGCAAAGGGGTGAAAAAGTTAGTGGAACAGTGTTGCTAACGTTCTCTTAGGCCTTGTAGTGAGTTTCATTATTATGCCTCATAACTTCCTATGTGTTACAGGTATCAAATCACTTAAAGTTTTAAAGGCAAATTAGCAAAAGTATTTCCTTTTTTATTCCAAAAAAATAAAATTTTAAAGTATGGTGCTTTAATCTGTGAAAGCCTTTCTTAGGAAAAAAAATTAATAAAGGTAAGTCTGATGGGGCGCCTGGGTGGCTTAGTCGGTTAAGCGTCTGACTTTCACTTGGATCATGATCTCGCGGTTCGTGGTTCGAGCCCCGCTTCGGGCTCTGTGCTGACTGCCAGCTCAGAGCCTGGAGCCTGTTTCAGTCTGTGACTCCCTCTCTTTCTGACCCTCCCCTGCTCACGCTGTCTCTCTCTCTCTCTCCTAGAAATAAATAAAACATAAAAAAAAATAATAAAGGTAAGTCTGAGAAGGGTTTATAAGGCGATGCGATTCATGTTTAATACTAAGGCTGGGTTGGGGCACCTGAGTGGCTCAGTCAGTTATATGCCCGACTTCGGCCCAGGTCATGACTTCATGGTTGGTGAATTTGAACCCCACATCAGGCTCTCTGCTGTCAGCACAGAGCCTGCTTTAGATCCTCTGTACCCCCTCTCTCTGCCCTTTCCCTGCTCACATTCTGTCTCTCTCAAAAATAAAATGTTAAAAACAAAAAACCAACAACTAAGGATGAGTTTCATTGAGGCTATCAATTCTCTCCCCAGGAAATATTTCATATGTGCAAAATTTTCATTTAATTCCAGGGAGTGATAATGACCGTGGTCTGGAAATAGGTTACTAAAGCTGTCTAATGCTATCAATTTTGATGAACTCATCTTACTGTAAGTAATTTGTAACTGATATTCCTGGTCAGAAGGAAAAATGTTTTTATCAAAGGTGCTACTTCATTCCTTAAAATTACTTTTAAGTAAACAGAAATGTTATAAAGCTAGATTAGAATAGGCAGATATAATTTTAGTTGTTTGGGTTCTGTGTGGTAGAGCATAGTAGAATTTAGGCAAATGGTTGTTAGGGCTCTCTTTCAGGTTTTAAGTTTTTAATTTGGCCAATTTACCAAGGCTCAAATTGAGGGGTGACCCACTTTTGGCTGGGTCAAAACAACCAGGGCATGGAGAAAAATAATCGTTTTTTTTTTCTTTGCAAGAAGACTTGTAAGGTTTCCCAACTGGCAAAATCTGCACCCCACATCTGATACATAGAAAAGCTACAACTTGAAATAAAGGTATTTAAAAAATGTTAAGTTGCCAAATGCATCTTTGAATATTTAAGATCTCTCTCAGGTAATTCAGCTGAATGAGGAACATACCATGTCATTTGTTTACAGATAGTTGATAATGTGAAGAGCACTGTCATGTTTTCTTAATCTGGCGCTTGAGCTTGACAGCTGTTAACTAGTGAAAAGAGAGATGAAAGTCTGTGCAACTAAAAGCGTACACTGTATCCCCTCAAACAAAAGTGTGCTACCTTCTATATTAAGTATTAGCTAATTGGCAAGATGTATATTCCATGCTATTGAGAGAATTATATTTTCTTAATGAATACACTATATGTTGTTTTAAGTTCAAGCAAACATTGCAGTTTATAAGATAAAAAATTACTATAGTAAGATGTAAGCTAATCAGTATGTTGGTCATACTACTACATAACTCATCAAACCATATTTCACAAAGTTGGTAGTTTATGTATTTTAAAACATATCTAATTTTGACTTGCAAATAAAGAATACTAAATTATCAACTTTACTTTCTTTTATTTCTTGTCATAGGTGTTTATCTTTTTTTCACCCAGCATTATGTTTTTATATTTTGCCTATTAAATCACTCTTCCTTCCCTTACATTGTGTTAAATGGGAAAATGTCTCAACTTGTAACTGTCCACTTATTTATTTTTTGTTTCCCGATGATCACTTATTAGGGCACTAATGATACTGTTTTTGTAACTATTAGTGGTGTGTATACTATTTTTAATTAACTCTGGAAGGAATATGGTGGTTAAGAATATAGAGGATAAGATTGTGGTCCCTGGAGCCAGACTGACTGGTGATCTCCACTCAGCAAGTTACTGAGTATGACTTTGGCAAGTTACTTGATTTTTCTCTGCTCTAGTTTCCTGATTTTTAGTAAAAGGAGTAAGATAGCCCTGCTCTGGTACCTAGTAAAAGCTAAATGAATGTTAGCTATAATAATGGCAATATTAAGAATTATTATCATTGAGTTAATTCATTTCTCTTGTGAACTCAACATACCAGCACTTGTGTATGCTTAATCTATTCATGTGCATTGTAGAACAGGTTGGCTGTAACCCTCCATCCAGGATCAGAATGTACACCTACATGATAATCTAGTTGCTTTAGAAAATAATAATTGCATCTGTTATATAAGTAAACTTTCCAAGGCCAAATATCAATTCAATGACAAAATAATTCACTTCAGTATACATTTGAGTGCCTAGCATATGCAAAGCAATACAGGTCATATACAAATCTATGAAATACAGTTCCCATACTCAAGTGTCATCAATTTAACAGGAGGATTAGGAATAGAAATCTGCTTTTTCAGGTCCCCAGCTAGGTGAAAGTTGTACCAGAAGAAGCAAGTTCAGACTGGGTTAATAATGGAAACAGAACGAACTGGAAAGCCAGTTTCAACACCTTGAGGAGCCAAGTGGAAATAAATCGAACCACACGCATACCTTATGGTGGTTATTGTTTTCATATCCACAGATCGCTAGGTTTGCAGTTTTACTGTATTTATTCTCTAGGCTGGTGCTACAGCATTTACAAGTGTATTACTCGTTAAAAATTCAGTATGTAATATACAAACAGAAGTGTTTACTATTGTTTCTATAAGGCAGGCATAAAAAAAAAGTATGACCACTGTTAGCATAGAGGTGGGAGAGGTCATGTCCTGTGGGAAAGAATTGGAGAAAACTTCATGAAAGAATATTTGAGGTGGGATTTCAAAGGATACGTGTGATTTCAGAAGTTTAGAAGTATTGGTATCTTTGTCCCATGCAAGGTCAAGGTATCAGCATGAGCAGAGATTCAGAATGAGGGCTGTGCATGGCATCCTCAGCAGACAGAGCCCCTAGAGCAGAAACAGGATCTGTGTGCAGATTCTGTACTGGGAGATATGGTTGGAGAGGCAGGTTGATGTCCTATTTGGTGGGCCTGGAATGCCTTTAATTAAATAATGGAGATTCATGGGAGGTTTTGTACATGGTGGATGGTGGTGGTAGTAACGATTGGCTAATACAGCTGCATTATCCACTAACTGCATTTGCGTGTTTATTTGAATTCACGTTTTGTCTCTTTCAGGAAGTTCATGATTTATTACAAGACTATGAGTTAAAGTATTGTTATGTGGACAGAAATAAGCGAACAGGTAAGATTTCGGTTTTAAGCATCTGGTTTCATTTTGATTCTAAATGTGGGCATTATTAAACAAAAAAGCTTAGTGTCTTTATTTTTAAGATAATCTATGAAATTCTTAAGCATCAAATCATATAAATGTTACTCATGAGATGTATTTTCTGAAGATAGTGTTAGTATCCTAAATTATCATCACATAGTATGTATCTTACTAGAGCCATTCGTTTTTATGAAGAATGTCCTAATATGTTGTGGTGTTTTAGTAAATTTTTATTTTTTTAACATACATTTATTTTTGAGACAGAGAGCACGAGTTGGGGAGGGGCAGAGAGAGAGGGAGACACAGAATCTGAAACAGGCTCCAGGCTGTCAGCACAGAGACAAATGCAGGGCTCAAACCCATGGACCGTGAGATCATGACCTGAGCCAAAGTTGGACACTTAACTGACTGAGCCACCCAGGCGTGCCTGTTTTAGTAAATTTTTATAGGCTTTGTATTATTTATTTTTTAACTGAATATAATTAACATACAATGTTATATTAGTTTCAGGTGTACAACATATTTTTTTTTAGGTGTACAACATATTGATTCTACAATTACTCATTGCTTACCACAGTAAGTGTAGTCACCATCTGTAATCATACAACATGATTACGGTATTATGGACTGCATTCCCTATGCTGCCCTTTTCATCTCCATTACTTATTTCATAGCTGGAAGTTTGTACCTCTTAATTCACTTAATATATTTCATTCACCACTTCCCCATGTCTCCTCAGGCAACCACCATTTTGTTCTCTGTATTAAATTCTATGCCCAACAGGGGGCTCAATCTCATGACCCTGATATCAAGTTGCATGCTCTGCCACCAGAGCCATTCAGGTGCCCCTTATTCATTTGTTTTTGTTTACTCATTTGTTTTGGTTTTTTAGATTCCACATATTAGTGAAATCATATGGTATTTGTCTTCCTGTCTCTGATTTATTTCACTTAGCAATATACTCTCTAGGTCTGTTCATGTGGTTGCAAATTGCAAGATCTAATTCTTTTTTTATGGCTGAGTAATATTCTGTGTGCACACACATGTATACACACACACACATTCATCTATTAATGGACGTTTGGATTACTTCCGTATCTTTGTTGTAAATACTGCAGCAAACACGTATCTTTTCAAATTAATATTTTCATTTTCTTTGGGTTAATACCCAGTGGTGGAATTACTGGATCATATGGTATTTCTATTTTCAGTGTTTTAAGGAACCTCCATACTGTTATCCACAGTCGCTGCACTAATTTACGTTCCTACCAACAGTGCACAAGGGCTCCCTATCCTCCTCATCCTCACCAACACTTTTATTTCTTGTCTTTTTGATACTAGCTATTCTGCCTGGTGTGAGGTAATATCTTATGATTTTGATTTGCATTTCTCTGCTGATAAGTGATGTTGAGCATCTTTTCATGTATCTGTTGGCCATCTGTATGTTTTTTCACCCATTTTTAAAAAAAAATGCTTATTTATTTTGAGGGTGAGACTAGGAGAGGGGCAGAGAGCGAGAATGCCAAGCAACTCCATGTTGTCAGCGCAGAGCCTGCCACAGGGCTTGATTCACAAACTGTGAGACCATGACCTGAAATGAAATCAAGAGTCAAGTGCTTAACCAACTGAGCCACCCAGGCACCCCTCTGCCCATTTTTTAATCACATTGTTTTTTGGTGTTGATTTGTATAAGTTTATATGTTTTGGATATCAGTCCTTTATCAAATACATCACTTGCAAATATTTTCTTCCAGTCGTTAGGTTGTCTTTTTGTTCTGTTAATGATTTCCTTGGCTGGGCAAATTAGTGTAGTCTCAATAGTTTATTTTTGCTTTTGTTTCCTTTGCATAAGGAAACCTGTCTATAAATATGTTACTAAGGGTGATGTCCAAGAGATCACTGCCTTTTTTTTTTTTTTTTTTTTTTTTTTTTTTTTTTTACAACTATTAGGAGTTTTATGGTTTCAGGTCTCACATTTAAGTCTTTAGTTCATTGTGAGTTTATTTTGTGTATAGTGTAAGAAGATGCAGTTTCATTCTTTTGCATATGGCTGTCCAATTTTCCTAGCACCATTTACTGAAAAGACTGTCTTCCCCCTTGTGTATTCTTACCTACTTTGTTACAGATTAATTGACCATATAGGTATGGGTTTATTTGGGGGCTCTCTGTTTCATTGATCTATGTGTCTGTTTTTGTGCCAGTACCATACTGTTTTGATTACTACAACTTTGTAGTAGATTTTGAAACCTAGGATTGTGATACTTCCAGCTTTGGTCTTCTTTCTCAAGATTGCTTTGGCTTCTTGAGGTTCTTTGTGGTTCCATATAAATTTTTGTATTATTTGTTCTAGTTCTGTGAAAAATGTTGCTGGTATTTTGTTAGAGATTGCATTAAATCTGTAGATTGCTTTGGGTAGTGTGGACATTTTGACAATATTGGCTCTTCCAATCCGGGAGCATGGAGTATCTTCCCCTTTGTGTTATCTTCAATTTATGTCATCAATGTCCAGGTCTTTTTACCTCCTTGGTTAAATTTATTCCTAGGCATTTTATTCTTTTTAGTATAATTATAAATGAGATTGTTTTCTTTTTTTGCTATTTAATTATTAGTGTACAGAAAGGCAACTGTTTTTTATGTATGAATTGTATATCCTGCAGCTTTACTGTATTCATTTATTCTAGTAGTTTTTGGTCGAATCTTTATGATTTTCTATGGTATCATGCCATCTATAAGTAGTGACAGTTTAACTTCTTCCTTACCAATTTGGATGACCTTTATTTATTTCTTGTTTTATTTCTGTAGCTGGGTCTTCTAGTACTATGTTAAATATGAGAATCAAGAGTGGACATTCTTGTCTTGTTTCTGATCTTAGATAAAAAGCTTTCAGCTTTTTACTATTGAGTATGATATTAGCCGTGGGTTTTTCATGAATGACCTTTATTTAGGTTAACGTATGTCCCCCCTAAACACACTTTGTTGAGAGAGCTTATCATCAATTCATGTTGAATTTTGTCAAACGCCTTTTCTGCATCTATTGAGATGACTGTATGACTTTTATCCTTTGTTAAGTTAATGTGGTTTATCATGTTGATTGATCTGTGAATATTGAACCTCCTTGTCTCCTGGGAAGAAATCCATCTTGATCTGGGTGAATGATCCTTTCAGTGTATTGCCGAATGCAGCTTGCTAAGACTTTGTTGAGGATTTTTGCATTTATGTTCATCAGGAATATTTGTGATTTTCTTTTTTTGTAGTGTTTCTGGGTTTTTGTTGTTGTTGTGTTTTTTAATCAGGGTAATACTGGCCTCATAGAATGTATTTGAAAGTTTTCCTTCCTCTTCTATTTTTCTGAATAGTTTCAGGAGAATCAGTATTCTTACTTAAATGAAAGGTAGAATTCACTTGTGAGACAGTCCGATCCTGGACTTCTCTTTGTCAGAAGTTTTTCATTACCAAATCAATTTTGTTACTAGTAATTGGTCTGTTCAGATTTTCTATTTCTTCCTGATTAAGTTTTGGAAGATGGTATGTTTCTAGAAATTTATCCATTTCTTCTAGATTGTCCAGCCTGTTGCCATATAACTTTGTGAAGTATTCCCTTATAATCTTTGGTATTTCAGTGGTGTCAGTTGTTAATTCCCCTTTTATCTCTGATTTTATTTGTATCCTCTCTTTTTTTCTTGATGAGTCTGGCTAAAGGTTTATCAATTTTGATGCTCTTTTATCTCTTGGTTTCACTGATCTTTTCTATTGTCTTTTTTAGTCTCTAATTTATTTTGGCTCTGATCTTAATATTTTCTTCTTTTCCTGGCTTTGGGCTTTGTTTGTTCTTCCTTTTCTAATACCTCTAGGTATTAGGTTCGACTGAGATTTTTCTTGTTTCTTGAGGTGGGCCTGTATCTCTATAAATTTTACTCTTAGAACTGCTTTTGTTGTGTCCCAAAGATTTTGGAACATTGTGTTTTTATTTTCATTTGTCTTCATGTATTTTTTAATTTCCTCTTTGATTTCTTCATTGACCCACTGGCTATTTAGTAGCATGTTATTTAGCTTCCACCTTTGTGTTTTTTTCCAGTTTTTTTTCTTGTGATTGATTTATAGTTTTATACTATAATCATCAGAAAAGATACAGGATTTAAGTTTTATTAAATTTATTGAAACTTTTTTGTAGCCTATCATATGGTTTATCCTGGATAATATTCCTTGTGAACTTGAAAAGAATGTATATTCTGTTGATTTTGGATGTAATATTCTGTTTATATCTATTAAATCCATCTGTCCTAGTATGTCATTCAAAGACACTGTTTGATTGTTGATTTTCTGCCTGGATGATCTATTTATCGATGTAAGTGGGCTATTAAAGTCCCCTACTTTTATTGTATTACTGTCAATTTCTTGCTTTCTGTCTGTTAATATTTACTTTATGTATTTAAGTGCTTCAATATGAAAGACAGGTTTTAAGACTTTATGAAATTATATTACACATAGTTGGAAAAATTGAAATTTGTATGTAGTTTGGAAATACTATAAAACTAAAAAACAAAACAACGTTGTAGTATCTTACAGTGGAACTCCTGATGTAATTCCTATACTTTGATTTGAGTCACTGGTCATGAAATTAGATTACTGGGTGGTATCATTCTTAAAAAACACAATGAAATAGAATAGAAAATATCAGAGTGCATTACATGTGACAGGAGTTTTAGTTCCTAATACTTTTGTTTCAGAAACATGTGAAGTGTGTGTGTGTGTGTGTGTGTGTGTGTGTACTGAGTCACCAAAAATATATTCCTTACTGTAGGTCATAGTCAAAAAAGTTTGAAAACACTGGCTTAGACAAAACTTTAATTCATTTTGTTATCTTCTAGCTTTTGTTACCTTACTGAATGGGGAACAAGCCCAGAATGCAATTCAGATGTTTCATCAATATTCTTTTCGAGGAAAGGACTTAATTGTTCAGCTCCAGCCAACAGATGCTTTGCTGTGTATTACCAACTTACCCACTTCTTTCACATTAGAAGAGTTTGAAGAACTTGTTCGTGCTTATGGAAATATCGAGAGATGTTTTCTAGTCTACAGTGAGGTTACTGGCCATTCCAAAGGCTATGGATTTGTGGAATACATGAAAAAGGACTTTGCCGCAAAGGCTAGATTGGAGTTATTGGGTAAACAATTGGGAGCATCAGCTCTGTTTGCACAATGGATGGATGTTAATCTGTTGGCCGCAGAGCTAATTCATTCTAAGTGCCTTTGTATAGATAAGCTCCCTAGTGACTACAGGGATTCAGAAGAACTGTTGCAATTTTTTTCCAGTATACATAAACCTGTGTTTTGCCAGGTATGTATTTTTCAGGTATCATTTGAAATATTTGAAAATATCTGCCTAAGTATCTATTCTATATGCACTCACAAGTTTATTATGCCCATGTGAATATCACCATGGATAATCTAATTCTTCTTTAGTCTGTAATGAAGACTTTAAGTTCATGGTAAATTTTAAATCAATTCCTATTGTGTGTGGGTCAACCTATATTATTATATAGTTAAGTATGTCTTAGCAAACCCATCACTTCCTCATTCCTCATTCCATCCATTTGCCTAGGCTTTCATTCACTGATCCATTCATCCACCGAGTTTTACTTATTCTTTTGTGCCAGACACTATATTGCTAAAAGTTAGAAATATAGAGAATAAAAACGTACTCTCTCAATACCTAAGAATCTTGCACAAGGTACTGACAACCAAATAATGATAAACTCTGTCTAAAAAGTGATGTAATTAATGGAAGACAGAAGAGTATTAGGTTTACAAAGAATGTATAGTTCTGTCTTAATGTTATCATGGTGAGACATTTAGAGAAGATCTTAAAAACTAACAACACTGGTAAGAATTTTCATGCCCTTTGTCAGTAAAATTAAATATATTCTTCTAAATAGACACAGACATATACTATAAGATCCCTCCCCTATAGGTGTTTGATAGCAATTGACCAACTCTTCTTTCTTGCTTCTCTTAATTTCTTCCTTCTCTCACTTCTTCTCTCTCATGCTTCTTTTCTTCTTAACCTCTGCTCCCTACCCCCAACACCTCACAGCTTTCTTTAATCATGTAATTGTTGAGTCTCTACTATTACAGTAGAAAGTTTGGAGTTATTCACACACACACACATAACCATAGTATATTTAAATAATATATATTCTATATAGCTAAAATGTTACTATAATATATAACTATAATCATATATATGTAAGTATATATATATATAAATGCCTACTATCTTTTTCATACATTTCTACCCCTCCAATCCCAATATAAACATCAAAGAAACCATCCAAGAGCTTCATACAATTAGAAAGTTTTGTGACAAATCTTTTATCAAGTCTTTACCCAGTTATTGAAAAATGATTCTCTAATCCATATGCTATTTTTGAATACTAAAAATTGTATAGTGATATTCTGAGGTCATACATAATTCTTTGTAGCTATTGTTGAAGCCTTCAAGGCAAATGTGAGGGGGAAAGCCATTTATCACAAATTGTATTTGAATTATGAATCCCAGAATTGGAAGGTACATGAAAGGTTCTCTAATCCAGCTGGTCATTGGTAGAAACATGTTTGTTATACTAGTTGTGAGTGGCCATTTAGCTTCTGTTAAAATATTTAAAAACAATGGAAAATTAACTAGATCAGAAGTCAGACTAATACATATTTGAATGGCTCTCCTATTGAACTGAAAAAAAAACTTTGAAACTACTGATGCTGTGGACTTAGATGATTTTGTCTTTTGAAAGAATTAAAATGGTATTATAATTTATATAGGCATGAAAGTTTCCATAATGACCCAGGAATAATAAGTATTTGAAAAGATTTTTAAAAAGATTAATACAATTACTTTATGATGCCTTTATCAGTGGATCTGTGAAATTTAGGCTCTTTTGCTTGGCAGGTGGACATGGACTTTATTGAATATAGTCTCTTACCTTGTAATCAAGGGGACACCAAAGAGACTGATGGCTTTAAAAATCTGATTTTTATATGTGGTTTGGATTACAAGAAGAATGGTGTTGTAGGAGAAAGGTTTAGAAGAGGTAGATGTTTTCCCTTTCTCCCATGTGATTGGAAAAGTTTCATGGAAGAAAAGTTTCATGAGGAAAGTTCTAAAAGGAAGGAAGAATGTGAAGGAAGAGTAGAAATTTGGTCTAACTGTATAGTTAGAAAGTAAAACTTCAAAAATAAGAGAAAAGAAACTAAAAAGGACTAAGAAATGATTTAATTGTAATATGAACTTATGAGATGCCAAATCCAAACAAATGTTTAGTTGTGTCTTCTCAAAGACATACCATGCTGAATTTGATCACATTTACCACTTTATAGAGTGAATGTGTTTAAGATAATTCAGACATATTCAAAACTTAGAAACTTTTTAGTGTCTTATTTTGTTCTTATTTTTGCTCTTTGTACCAGTCTTTACAGATCCAGGACTTTAGTATCTTCCTTTACACTCTTACAGGTGGGTGACTGGAAATAAATCGAGTTCTGCATTGCAGGAGTTTATTTAGGGCACATTCAGAAATAAAGCTTGTGTGTTGCATATGGTATTTTAACAAACCCAGGGCACAATTTTCTGACATAAGGTTTGCTTTGGAATACTTGACCAAATTCCTCAGATCTGCCTGAAATATTGAATTAAAAGTTTAATATGGTTCCTCCTACCTTTCTTCTCTTGATAATATAAAGTCTAATTTACATAGATATGTGGTCAAATAATTGTTCAGTATCTTTCATTGTCCATGTATCTGGTAAATTTATTTTAAAGGAAGTTTTATTTATCGTGTCTCTACATTTTTCGATAAATTATCAGTTATACATCTTTCTTAATATAGAGGAAATATTATCATTTGAGCTTTGACTCTTAAATTAGAAAATCAAAGGATTGAAAAGAAATTTGACAGAATCTTGTTTATCATCCTATCTTCAGGACTGCATCTAAGTAACTAGTGAATATTTGTTATTTATATATTTATTTTTTAAAGTAATCTGTGCATCCAACATGGGGTTCAAACGTATGACCCCAAGATCAAGGATCGCATGCTCTTCCAGCTGAGTCAGCCAGGCATCCCACAATAGGAAACCTTTAATGTTAGATAGAAAGAATACATTATTTTCACCAGTATCATGCTCTGATACATTTGTATTTTAATTTGAAAATTATATACTGAAAATAAATATTTCTAACTAAATATTAGGATTCTCCTTTTAACAAACTGTGTTAAATCAGCTTGCACAGGATGAAGGCAGTTACGTTGGTGGCTTTGCAGTGGTGGAATATAATACTGCAGAGCATGCTGAAGAAGTTCAGCAAGCCACTGATGGTATGACCATCAAGGGAAGCAAAGTCCAAGTTTCCTTCTGTGCCCCAGGAGCACCTGGGCGAAGTACATTAGCGGCATTGATAGCAGCTCAACGTGTGGTAAGTTTAATGTTCTTTATGAGGATAAAGAAGAATGCTAATACTTTTTTAATCTATCCAAACAGTTGACCATTCATTGGACTTTCATTATATTTCCATTACACAAAGATGGGGTAAGGAGGGAAAGATAGGAGGTTGCTCCTGGTCTCCCATCTCTTGCCCTCCCCTTCCTGTTCTTTAACCTCCTCTGGTCCTGGATCCCTTCTCCCTTCGTCTGTAGTTTGCCTTTCCTTCTTAGGCTCTCCTGTCGTTTTCCTGTCCTAGTTTGCCTAAGTCACGGCCTCAGCTGTCCTTTGACTGTCAATGTCATCATGCCTCTGATTAAATGGTCTGTGTTGGATCAGAGGTGCCGAGTTTACAATTCTGAATTCATCCAGTCACCTACTTCTGCGGCCAGGGCACCTGTGTCCTTTTGAAGAAAAACAAACACCTTGGTGGCTTGGTGCTACTAGATAAGTGTGTCCTGCGTTTATGGCTGGTCTCCAGAAAAACTTTAGCTTCACATCTCTCATCAGCCTCTCTTCTCCATTTTCTACAGCAACTACCTGAAACCTTAAGCTCTGTTGCTGCCTTAGCCCTTTCTATCAGATGGTCATGGCTCCTACTTTCTAGAAATACAAAGGTCGTGTGCTGGTCATTCATTCAACTCTTCTCATACTGCCCCAGCAAATGTGTCCCCAGTTTTCACTTCCTTTTCTCTTCAGTAGCATTCATTCCACAAGTACCTACCAGGCACACACTCCATGCTAGGAAATGCCAGAGATATTTATGATTCATCTGTGGACAAATATCCCTGCTCTCTTGGAGGAAGAGCTGTGCCTCCTCCTGCCAACACAGGGGCTCATGACCATGTCTCCCATCTTCAAGGGTCTTGATTCTTACCCTTCTACAGTTTTTCACTGCTTGCTCCACTAGCTCCATCCCATCTTCTTGTAAACATGCTCAGATCCTTTCCTTTAAAATTTCTCTCTAGAAACTGGCTTTTGTATTGTTCTTCCTTCACAACTGGAGCCTCTTGAACAATTAGCCCCTACTTGCTGTCATTTCCCATTTCTTCATTTCCCATTCTGTCTCAGCCTGATAACTATGGTTTCTACCTCAGCTATTCAAGTGAATCTGTTCCCATTAAGATTAATAGATATTTCTTAGTATTCAAATTGAATAGGCACTATTCAGCGTCTTATTGCTTAGTCTCTTTAAAAGTCTCCACCGTCTTGAATTCTACCCCACCATTATTTTTCTTCCTAACCATTCCTTCCCTTTCTTCTTTTTCCCCGATGGCTGCTATCATTAGACTTCATATTTGGCTTTCTCACTTCTTTGTGTATATTCCAGTGGCCCCGATTATTGCCTATCGGTAATGACTTACAAGCATACATTTTTGAACCAACTTTCCCTCAGCACTAAATATGTATTTCCAAATGATTATTAACAGTCTACCTTCAGGTTATATAAATAGTTCAATTTTAAGATTTCCAAAACAAAACTCTTTTCTCTGAAACTTGTTTTTCTGTGTTCTATAATGTGGGATTGGATTTGCGGAGGTTACAACTCTGAATACATCCAGTCACCCACTTGCACCAGGAGAAGAACACACTTCTAGGTGGCTTGATGCCACTACAAATATGTGACATACATGTACAATTCTGTGTTCTATATGTGGCACCAATTCACCCAAACTAAAATTATCTGAACAAAGAACTCAGTTAATCATGATTGGTTTCCCTCACCTGTTGCTCAAATCTAAATGTCAAAAATATTAGCAAATCCTTTCAGTTGCATGTTCCAACATTTCTTAAATCCTTGAGACT
The DNA here is from genome assembly GCF_008692635.1 of Crocuta crocuta. Taxonomy (NCBI): domain Eukaryota; kingdom Metazoa; phylum Chordata; class Mammalia; order Carnivora; family Hyaenidae; genus Crocuta; species Crocuta crocuta. The sequence continues at coordinate 1,260,405 of NW_027530365.1, forward strand.
TGTCAACATCTTTGTTACTTTACTCAGGATCTCATCTTTTCTCACCTTGGTGATGAGAATAACCCTCTGTGTGGTCACCACTGTAATCCATCTTCCACCAGGTCTCAGGAGTGATCTTTTCCATCCTCAGATCAGATTGTGTCATCCTCTTATTTAATATTCTTTAATGTCTGGGGGCGCCTGGGTGGCTTAGTCGGTTAAGCGTCCGACTTTCGCTTAGGTCATGATCTCGTGGTTCGTGGGTTCGAGCTCCGCATCGGGCTCTGTGCTGACTGCCAGCTCAGAGCCTGGAGCCAATTTCAGAGTCTGTATCTCCCTCTCTCTTTGACCCTCCCCTGCTCACGCTGTCTCTCTCTCCTAGAAATAAATAAAAAATATTAAAAAAAAAATATTCTTTAATGTCTGAAGTTCAGATTCCTTTGCATGGCATGCAGGGCCCTTCATGATTGGATATCAGTTATAATGAGAAACCGTAAACGTTTCTTGATCTTAAAAGTAATGCATTTGCATTGATGCTTTCTACAGGTTCCTGGTACATATACTTTATCAAATTTCCTGAGATTTAAAAAAAATCACAGGGCACCTGGGTGGATCAGTTGGTTAAGCATCTGACTTCACCTCAGGTCATGATCTTGTGGTTCATGAGCTTGAGTCCTGAGTCAGGCTCTGTGTTGACAGCTCAGAGCCTGCAGCCTGCTTCAGATTTTGTTTCTCCCTCTCTCTCTGCCCCTCCCCCACTCATTCTCGTTCTCTCTCTCAAATAAATAAATGTTAAAAAATTATTTAAATAAAAATTAAAAAGAATCATAAATAGGTACTAAAATTTATCAGAGTATTTCTGTAACTATTGAGATAATCCTATGATTTCTCCCTAAATTCTTTAATGTGCTGAATCACACTGATTTTCTAATGTTAAACCATCCTCGGGATGTTATATAAATAGTTCAATTCAATAAAAAACATTAAAAAAATTTAAACCATCCTTGTGTTATAAACTCTAATTGATAATATTTTTGCCAATACATTGTTTGATTTGATTGGATAATATTTTATTGTGCATGTGTGCTCACAAGTGACAATGCTTAAAATTTTTTGTGCCATTTATTTTTTTAATGGTTTTTATTTATTTTGTGAGCAGGGAGGGTCAAAGAGAGAGGGAGACACAGAATCTGAAGCAGGCTCCAGGCTCTAAGCTGTCAGCACAGAGCCCAACACAGGGCTAGAACCCATGAACCGGGAGATCATGACTCGAGCCAAAGTCAGACACTTAACTGACAGAGCCACCCAGGTACCCCCTGTTGTTTATTTTTGAATTAAGGGAATACTGACCTCATTAACTGATTTAAACAGTTTTTGCCCCTTTTTTTGCTATTTCATAGATCAACTCATATAAAATTAGGGCTTGCCTATTTCAAAATTTGAGAAATCTTATCTGTAAAATCATGTAGACCTACTCCTGGAAACTCATACAGAGGAAGATCGTTGGTTACCACTAAAGTTCCTTCTATGGATGTTTAGATATTTTGGTTTTATTTTTGTCTCTATGCCATATGTGGCATTTGATTATATTCCACAGAGTCATCCATTTCGGCTAATTTTTCAAAATTATTGGCACATAGTCATTTATAATATTATTTTTAAAATTTGTTTTCTCTGCTGTTCTCATTTTTTAAAAATTTATTAGAGAGAGAGAGAGAGAATCCCAAGCAGGTTCTACACTGTCAGCACAGGGCCCAGTGCAGGGCTTGGTTTCATGAACAGTGAGATCATGACCTGAACCAAAATCAAGAGTCAGACACTTAACCGGCTGAGCCACTTAGGTGCTCCTACTGTTCTCATTTTCATTGTCTATTTTATTTATTTACATACATAACTTTTTTCTCTTTGATCAGTGTTGCATAAGATTTCCATGTTTTATCTTTTTAGAGAAACAGCTTTTCTTGTGTTTGTTACTTCTATCTTTCGCTTATTTCTGCCCTTTTTAAATTTTAATTCCAGTAAAGGTAACATAATGCTTTATTAGTATCAGGTGTGCAGTATAGTGATTCAGTAATTTTGTACATTACTTAGTGCTCATCATGATAAGTGTACTCTTAATCCCCTTCACCTATTTCGCCGAATCCCNAACCATCTGTTCTCTATAGTTAAGAGTCTGTTTCTTAGTTTTCTTTTTCTCTTTGTTTTGTATCTTAAATTCCACATTTGAATGAAATTATTAGGTATTCGTCTTTCTCTGATTTTTTTCACTTAGCTTTAGATCCACCCACATGGTTGCAAATGGCAAGATTTCAGTCTTTTTTTGGCTGAGTACTGTTCCTTTGTGTGTGTGTGTATCATCTCTTCTGTATCCATTAATCTATCAATGGACACTTAGACTACTTCCATATCCTGGCTGTTGTTAAATTATGCTACAATAAACATAGGGGTGCATGTATCTTTTTAAATTAGTGTTTTTATATTCTTTGAGTAAATATCCAGTAGAGATATTTTAATTCCAGAGATATACTGGAGATATACTGGAGAGATAGAGATATACTGGATCATATGGTAATACTGTTTTTAATTTTTTTGAGGAACCTATGTACTGTTTTCCACAGTGTCTGCCCTTATCTTTATAATATCCTTGTTTTTTTCTTTTTCAGGCTTACTCTTTCTCCTCTGTCTTTATTGATATCAATACTTAGCACCTTTATTTTCAATCTTGGTTGTTTTCTGATGAATCTATTTAAAGCAAGTTTCTTTTTAACTAATGCTATGTGTCACTAATTTCCTTTTGGCTTTTTTGAGTTTTTATTTATTTATTTTTTAAATATTTTTTATTTATTTCTAGTAGAGAGAGCGAGAGAGAGAGCGTGAGCGGGGGAGGGTCAGAGAGAGAGGGAGATACAGACTCCGAAATAGGCTCCAGGCTCTGAGCTGGCAGTCAGCACAGAGCCCGACACGGGGCTCGAACCCACGAACCGCGAGATCATGACCTAAGCGAAAGTCGGACGCTTAACCAACTAAGCCACCCAGGTACTCCTTTAAGTTTTTATTTTTATTTTAGTTAATAGACAGTGTTATTTTAGTTTCAGGAATACAATATAGTGATTCAACAATTCTAAACAATGTCATAAATTTCAGATTATAAATGTTTAAAATTATTTTATGATTTCCTTTTATACTCAAAGCTTGATTTTTGTTTTTCACTTTATGTTCACTTAAAAATTTTCAAAAACTGGGATGCCTGGGTGGCTCAGTTGGTTAAGCATCCGACTTCAGCTCAGTTCATGATCTCACGGTTCACCGGTTTGAGCCCCGCGTCGGGTTCTGTGCCGACAGCTAGCGCAGAGCCTGGAGCCTGTTTCGGATTCTGTGTCTCCCTCTTTCTCTGACCTTCCCCTACTCACGTTGTCTGTCTGTCTGTCTGTCTCTCTCTCATTCTCTCTCTCTCTCTCAGAAATAAATAAAACATTAAAAAAAATTTCTAAAACTATTCTGACATTTCCCTGATGATGAGTGATGTTGAACATTTTTTCATGTATCGATTGGTCATCTGGATGTCTTCTTTGGAGAAGTGTCTATTCATGTCTTTTGCCCATTTCTTCACTGGATTATTTGTTTCTTGGATGTTGAGTTTGATAAGTTCTTTGTAGATTTTGGATACTACCCTTTATCTGATATGTCATCTGCAAGTATCTTCTATTCCATCAGTTGTCTTTTATTTTTGCTGATTGTTTCCTTCACCCTGAAGAAGCTTTTTATTTTGATGAGATCCCAATAGTTCACTTTTGGTTTAGTTTCCCTTGCCTCCAGAGATGTGTTGAATAAGAAGTTGCTGTGGCTGAGGTCAAAAGGTTTTTGCCTGCTTTCTCCTCTAGGATTTTGATGGCTTCCTGTCTTACACTTAGGTCTTTCATCCATTCTGAGTTTACTCTTGTGTATGGTGTAAGAAAGTGGTCCACGTTCATTTTTTTTTGCATGTCGCTGTCCAGTTTTCCCAGTACCACTTGCTGAAGAGACTATTCCATTGGATATTCTTTCCTGCTTTGTCAAAGATTAGTTGCCCATACATTTGTGGGTCCATTTCTGGGTTCTCTATTCTGTTCCATTGATCTGAGTGTCGGTTTTTGTGCCAGTACCATACTGTCTTGATTATAGCTTTGTGATACAGCTTGAAGTATGGGATTGTGATACCTCCAGCTTTGGTTTTCTTTTTCAAGATTTTCAAGATTGCTTTGGCTTTTCGGGGTCCTTGTGTTTCCATACAATTTTTAGGATTGTTTTTTCTAGCTCTGTGAAGAATGCTGGTGTTATTTTGATAGGGATTGCATTGAATATGTAGATTGCTTTGGGTAGTGTTGACATTTTAACAATATTTGTTTTTCCTATCCAGGAGTATGGAATATTTTTCTTTTTTTTGGGGTCTTCAATTTCTTTCATTAGTTTTCAGTGTATAGGTTTTTCACCTCCTTAGTTAGATTTATTCCTAGGTATCTTCTGGTTTTTGGTGCAGTTGTAAATGGGATCAACTCCTTGATTTCTGTTACTTCATTATCAGTGTATAGGAATGCCACCAATTTCTGTGCAATGGTTTTATATCCTGCAACTTTGCTGTGTTCATGGATCAGTCCTAGCAGTTTTTTGGTGGAATGTTTTGGGGTTTCTGTATAGAGTATCATGTCATCTGTGAAGAGTGAAAGTTTGACCTCTGCCTGGCCAAGATGGATGCCTTTTATTCCTTTGTGTTGTCTGATTTCTGAGGCTAAGACTTCCAGTACTATGTCGAATAACAGTAGTGAGCCACTTAACTCATTCTTATCTCCATCCTACTTCCTTCCTCCTGTCCCTCTTACCACCATATTGGTATCTATATTTTTATTTTATGATTGCCTTAAATATTTCCCCCGATGGTAGTAGGTTTTGTATGCAAGATTGAAATTAACTATCCTCATATATGTGTTTATTTGCACATATCATGTAATATTGTCTTGCATTTGCTGCATCTTCTGTGATTTTTCAGAGAAGGTATTAATGTGGTAAAAAAAAAAAAGCTTTTGAGAATTTGTATAGTTGGGAGTATTTTTCTTTCACATATTTAGGTAATAGCTTAGCTGAATATAAAACTATAAAAATCTAGATTCAAATTTCTTCCTTTAACCCTTTGAAAATACTAATTTGTTGCCTTCTTAAATCCAATGTTAATGCTTTGAGGGAGATGACATTCCTTTCCCATTCCCTTTGGAAACACATTCTTTCTCACTGGAAGCTTTTAGCATTTTTATCTTTGATACTCTTAAATTTCATATCCACAAATGTGACTAGGTGTTTTTTTTTTCCTTATGCATCATATCCTGAACACTGTGAACCTTTTTCATTGTGTGCTCTTTAATTTTTCTTTGATGACAGGCAGTTCTCAGCCATTATTTCTTCACAGATCCCATTCTGTATTCTTCTCCTTCAGGGACTCCTGTTTTATACAGGTTGACACATCTAGCCTCTTCATTGCCTTGCTTTGTCTCTTTTGTTTTATTTGCATTTCTTATTTCCATGTTTTGTTTTGTTTGTTTGTATTTTCCACTTCTTTATCCTTTTCTGATGTCTTCTGGGAACGTTCTTTGAACTGATCTTTCCAGTCACTGTTTTGTTTTTCAGCAACACACATTCCACTATTTAACCTATCTGTTCAAGCACAAGATAGAGGTTAAGAGTATTGCTGTGTATGAATTTCTTCAGTTTCCTAGTCTATAGAATCGTGATAACAGTACCAACTCTGTAGAGTTGTTTTAGAAAACTAAGTGAAACAATCCATGTAAAGTGCTTAGAATAATGCTAAGTATGTGGTGAGGGCCGCTTTTCTCTTTTTCTAACATGTTTATGTTTCATACCCACTATTTCAAATTGATTCTTCTTTGTAACTGCTTCTTCTTGATTCACGTTACTCATAAAAATGGTTTTTTAAGGATATTTGTTATGTCTTTTACTATGCAGCATTCTTATTTCCTAGCCATTAATTCTGGCTTGTTTCTTACAGGTGTCTCTTATAGTTTGTTACTTATAATTTTTAGGGGCTCCATTCTCTCCACATATCTAGTTGTTGTGTTCTGTGAATACGTATTTCCCTGGGAAGGTATCTGCTTCCCTGTATGTGTGTTTAGAGGTTGAGGGAGTAGAGGATGGACGGGGAGAGCTAAAGCCTGTTCATCTTAGCCAGGGTTTAGGGAAGGCAGGTGAGGAGCTAGGCAGAGAACCTCTGCCTTTACTATCTGTCCTTGGCTGCAACCCTTTCCCCACCTCAACCAGGCAGCCCTGCACCTTTGAGAAACTCTTAATTCATTGGTCCTGTGGCTGTCACTAAATTGATGCTGCTGTTTTCCCCTCCTTGTGCTGGCCAAGAAAGCCCTCACCTCTAGAGGGCAGTGTGGAGGCAGCAACATAGTTGCACAAGTAAGCAGTCCTTCCCCAAACTGGCTGTAGGTCCAGGCTGTCTCAGGCTCTTTGTTGATGGCTGCCTCCGCACTGGGACCTGCTGCCTGCTCTCTCGCCAGGGATTTCTCACAGGTTTTGTGTCCCATTGTCAAATTTGCCACCCTGCCCCTCTACTTTCACAGCATCTGGGTTGAGAGAGGGATTCCAGGTGCATTGTCAGTTCTCCATTTTTTTCATGACTAGAAGTTTATAGTTTTTTATGTTTATGAACTAAGTTTATATGCTAACCTTATGTTAGTATTCTCATCTATCAGGTTGGTTTTTAAAACTGAAAACAATTTCAGATGTTTAGGAAGCTCCTGATTTACATGTATGTGAGTCCAGTTAGCTTTGTATCAGAAGGTTAACTTAATAAGGACCTTTATTATAAGAAAATTTTTATTCGTAAGGCAACCCACATTATTATGCTTTGGATAAACATTATAGGAAGGCTCTTCTGTAGTATAAGGTATTCATACTGCATCGACAGGTTATCTCTCTGTTAATATATTCAGATATCCTTGGCATCTTTCTACTTGTATGAAGAGATTTAGCTAACTAAATTGTTTTTGTTTTATCTTACTAAATCGTTAGTCCTCTTAGAGCCAATTTGTATTTCACTGAGACATTTTATGAGGATTTTAGTATATGCTGTACAGTATATATAGTTTATACCTTAACATTGTAACTAGAAATTGTGGTAGAATATATAATGTATCATGTAAAGCAATTTGTTTTTATCATTAAAAAAGATCAAATGAATGGGAATTTCTGGATGAAAGCCTTTAAAATTTCATCTTTTGTACTTATCCTTGTTGTAATATTTCCTGTTTCTGTATTTATTGAAGATGCACAGTAGTCAAAAAGGCTTACTTCCAGAGCCAAATCCTGTACAAATTATGAAAAGTTTAAACAACCCTGCCCTGTTACAAGTCCTTCTACAACCCCAGCTCTGTGGGCGAGCTGTTAAACCAGGTAAGCGCCATGGACACTGATTAAATATAAAAGTCAGTTTGTGCGTTTTACATGAAAAACACATTTAAATTAGTCCAAAAATATTTTTCTAGGATTTGTCAATTTTAATTGACAGTGTGAGGTGATACTATGTTTTGACTGTTTTGATACAACCTGCTTATGTGTTTTCTGATTTGTTTTACCTTTAATAAATATTAAATATTAAAACCAGTTTAGCTTCTAATTGCAGGAATTTAAAGACCAGATAATTAACATGCTACATTGTTATGAGCTGTATCAACAGAGGATATGAGACTTTTCTAAATAATGTGTTTAGAATTGCTTTGTTCAAAAATGCTACTGTTATATTTCCTTTTTGCTCTTACTGTTTTTGTTGAAAACTAGTTTTACTTTGTAGAAAATGACAAAAGCATTGTGGAAACCTTTATAACATTGTTATATATTAAATATCTATTTAGTATTCCTCCTTTAATAAGAACTTACCTTTTGAAGTGCACAACTGTATGTACATAAAATGTATTCTTTAGCATTATGAAGTGAATTCAATACTAAAGTTTAGCCCAAAAATGTTTAAATACATTATGTTTGTTTCAACCCCAACTGGTCTCACACCAACTAATGGACTGTGGTTCAGTTCTGGCACTAACTACCGAGGGTTCGCACAGACCCCAGAAGTTAAGAGCTTAGTCACCAACTGGTCTGCCTCTCCTTTACACACCAGTTGTAAGTTCAGGGGGTCCTCAAGCCATTTGTACTTCTGACCAGCTGGCTACAAACTTGGGGCTTCCGAGGACCACCTCAGGTTTGATGATTTGCTAGAACACTTCATAGAACTTAGGAAAGCACTATACTTATGATTACAGTTTTATTATAAAGGCTACAACTCAGAAACAACCAAAAGAAAATCCTCTTATACCTAGGCCTAGGAGGGCCCTGACTGCAGAGCTTTTATGATCTTTTCCTGTGGAGTCAGAGCACATTACCCTCCCAGCACATCAGTGTGTTCACCGGCTAGAGATCTCTACTGAAGGAACTCTGGCATCCAGAGTTTTTATTGGAGTTTCCTTATGAAGGCATGAAGAGCGTTACCGAACTCAGTCTTCAGTTTCCCTCCTCTCTCTGGAGATCCAGAGGTCCCACTGATATCACATGACCCAGAGCCCCAACCCCCTAATCACATAGTTGGTGTTTTTGACAAGATCAGTCCCCACGTAAGGGCCCACCCTGAGTCACCTCATTAGCATAACAAAAATACTTGTAGCACTCAGAAGATTCTAAGGATCTAGTTTTCCTTCTAGGAACCAAGGACAAAAACTAGTTAAATTTTTTATTGTACAGCAATATTCAGAGTAATAAATATGTCCCATAATCATCAATTATTTGTGTGTAGGCAACTTTAGAGGTTTTTCTGAGTTAGCCTGTTATATAATCGGATATCTCTTCTACAATTTTAATGGTATAGAGGTAGTTTTTTTTATGTCTTGATAACTTAAAGCATGAGAAGCTCATTATTTCCCAAGGCAACATATTCCCTAATTTGACAGATTTAATTACTAGAAGTTTTGTTTTTTTAAATATTAGTTAGTAATCCTTGTAATTTTAGCCACTTATTCTAGTTCTTCCTCTGAAGAAACCCAGAATAAATCTCTTCCTTCTTCCTTAAGAAAGGACTTCTAATAGTATTTGAAAAGACAACTACCATGAAACCTTAGTCATTTTTGGTTTTCCCTGTCTTCTCTTCTCCAGGTCTGTCGTCTTCTTAAAATTTATTTATTTTTTGAATGTGCAGCTCTATCAGTAAAATAAATTTTGAGCAGAGGCCCATGTATATGTATCAGTTATGTGCCAGTTATATAAATGCATCCTTGTTGACCTGTATATTAAGAAGTGATAAAGCTTAATATTTTTATTTGAAGGTGAGAGTTAACGTGAACAAGAGTTCTAGTATTTTTTTTTCTATACCTCATTAACTTCTTTGGAGACTACTGTTTTATGTTTGGCTTTCCATAACATGTCCCAAGCTTCCCCAGCTAGTTGCTCTCTCATAGATAATAGTCTAGATTTTCTGGGTTGTCCAGAACAAGGTGTACATGGACATGAACATACCCTGTAAATGGGTTTTGGTCAGCACAGAATATGCTGGGATTTGCCTCCTGTGATCATTCTGCTCCTCTTAATGTAGCCCAAGATTGTATTAGTGTTTGAAGGAAGTATATCATGTTCTTGGGTCTTTTAGAAAGTATTGTCCATACCTTTGGACTCTGGGCTCTCTTTAGTAAGTCCTCTTCAATATTAGTTTTTGTCTCTTCTTTTCATCTAAGAATATAATTCTCTACTCTGCTTCTCTACTCAGATTGATGTACGGCCAAGAAATAAGTTATGCTTATTTTAGGGCTAGTTTCACAGTTTTGAAATAGAATGTTTCAATATTACACTGATGGAGAAATTCTTTCACCAAACTTGCTTTTTTCCTTTGTGTGGAGTGGCGAGGGATGAGGATTAATTTACCTCACTTGAACACGTGCAAACCTTCTGGAGGATGTATGGAAAGTTTCATGGTGGTTAGGAAAGATGAAGTGTCTTGTTAATCATAAGTTCCGCTTGTATTTCCTTTACTGTGTCCTTTAGTATATCTTAACTCTATCCCTTACTGTATTTTCAGCTCTTCACAGAGGGCTCTGAGCAAGCTAAGAATTATAATTCCTTATAATTATGTTTATATTAAGTAGTATATATATTTATATTTATATCCTTGCTCTTCTTCCTTCTCAAATAACTCACACATATTTTCTTGGTTTTAGCTTGTGTCTCCCACTAAAATGTAAGTTCCATAACTGCAAAGATTTATGTCTTACTCATCTCATGCACCTAAAACAGAACTGTTATTTATAATGAAAGGAACTTAAATATTTATTTACAGATCAGTCCCCTTCCTCTGTATCTTTGTTCCACAACCTGTACATACCTTCTTACTCACAAATGGCCTGGCCTATAAATGCCCAGCTACTCTTGTCTGCCTCTTCTGTCTCATCTGCACACTTCCGTTAGCTTAATTTTCCTCCCAGACCCAATTTATGTTCTGTTACTCTGACCATACTGACCTTTTGTCTTCAACCCAGACCTTTTAACCCATTTTGGAAATACAATGTAAATATTCGAGACTTCTTTCATTATATATGGGTGTGTCCCTTTTAAATTTTAACTAGTATGCAATCACTTAGAGTCTAACTTGTATTTTTAACAGCTTTATTGAGGTATAATTGCATATTAATCTACACACATTTAGACTATAAAAATTTATAAGTTGACATATGTATAAAACCATTATATACATAATTTTTGATATCAGTGTACACCCATATGTATATCACCATGATCAAAATAATGAACATATTTATAACTCTCAAAAATTTCCTTTTGCAATCTCCTTCTCTTCCATCCCTAAGAAACTGCTGATTTGATCTCTGTCACTATAGTTTGTATTTTCCAGAAGTTGATATAAATGGAATCACACAGAAATTTATATAAACAGAATTAAATAAAATTATTTTTTTGAGACTCATTCATGTTGTTTCATGTATCAGTTTTTTTTCTTTTTAATGGAGCAGTATTCCATTCCATGAATGGAATAGATTTGCATATCTATTGAGTTGTTGATGAACATTTAGGTTACTTCTAGTTTGGGATCATTACAAATAAAATTTCTGTGAACATCTGTATGTTAGTCTTTCTGTAGACTTTTATTTCTCTCCGCTAAATATGTAGCTGTGGAATGGCTGAGACATGTGGTAGATATAGGTTTAAGTTATAAGGAACTCTCCCATCTGTTTTCCTTTGTGGTTAAACCTCTTTGCATTCTCACCCATTAATTATGTAGGTCCCCAGTTTGCTTAATACTCTCACCACACTTGATGTGTTCCTTCTCTAATTTTAGCCTTTCTGTGGAGTATCTCACAGTGATTTTGACTATTCCTTTTGACTAATGATTTTGAACATCTTTTAAGATGCTAATTAGTCATCTTCATATCTTTTTGTCATATCATTTTAAATTTTTTGCACATTTTAAAATTGAGTTGTCTTTCTTAAGTTGTAAGTATTTATTCTAGATACAAGTCCACTGTTGTATGTATGGGTTTGCAGACATTTTCTTTCACTTTGTAAGTTTTCCTTTATTTTCTTAACAGTGTCCTTTGAAAAGCAAAATTTATTATTTTGGCAAAGTCCAATTTATTTTTCTGTTATAATTTGTACATCTTTTGTCAATTTAAGAAATCCTTTAAAAATCTTTGCCAAATTTTAGGTCATTAAGAGGCTCTCTTATATTTTCTTTGAGAAATTTTATAATTTTATCCTTTATATGTAGATCTGTGGTTCATGTTAAGTTTTGTTTATGATGTGAAGTAAGGTTACAAGTTAATTTTTTTTTACTGTTGTTCCACCATCATTTAAAAAGGTTATCCTTTCTCCATTGAATTGCTTGAAACCTTTTTCGAAGATGAGTTCACTATGTATGTATGGTTCTGTCTCTGGATTCTCCATTCTATTCCATTCATCATCTAAATATTTGTCTTTATCCCAATACTTCATTGTCTTGATAAACACAGCTTTATAACAAACCCAGAAATCAGTTAGTGTAAATCCTTATATTTGTTTTGCCTATTCTCTCTCCTTTGTATTAATATATAAATTTTGGAACCAGACAGTTTCCATGACAAAATGGCAGTAATTTAATTGGGATTATGTGGAGTCTATATTAATTTGGGCAGTATTGATAACAGTTTTCAGGTTGAGCCATACATATGGTACATTTTCTCAATTAAGGTCTTATTAATTTTTCTCAGCAATAGTTTGTAATTTTCAAGGTACAAATCTTACACATATTTTGTCAGAGTAATTTATAGTATTTTATGTTTCTTGATACTATTTTAAATAGAGTTGCTTTTTAAATTTCAATTTCGAATTTCTTATTTCTAGCATATGGAAGTACACTTGATTTTGTATATATTATATCTTGCAACCTAGCTTATTATTTCTTGTTGGTTTTGTTCCTAAAATTTTCTATATACACAATCATGTAATCTACAAATAAACACAATTTTACTTCTTCCTTTCCAATATGTGTACATTTACCTCTTTTTCTTGCTTTATTGCAATAGACAGAAATCCCAGCATAATTTGTGCATTGAACTGGTAAGAATGGATATATTTGCATTGTTTCTGATCTTGAGGAGAGAACATTCATCCTTTTATTGTTATATTAGCTATAGTTTTTAACAGATGTTCTTTCTCAAGCTGAGAACTTTGCCTTCTATTTCTATATTGCAGAGAAATTTCATCATGATAATTGTTGGAATGTATCCAGTGCTTGTCTCCATTATTTGAGATGATCATAGTGTTGTTTTTGTTTGCTCTGCTAGCATGATGAATTACATTAATTTTTGAATGTTAAACCAAACTTTTATAACTAGGGTAAACCTCATTTGGTCATGATCTGTTATAGTCCTTTGTACTTATTGTTGATTGATGGTGTTGTTCAAGACTTCTTGAGGAGCACAGGATGGGACACAATGGGAGAAGTTAAGGATAAGGGCTGTTGTTATATGTGAGACTATAGACATTTCCAGAGTGTTTTGATTCTGGTAGTGTTTGTTTTAAACTGGGGAATATTGTATTCATTAAAAGCTGTGAAAAACTAATTTTTAATGTTTTATAACAAAATACAGTGGCTAGCAGAAAAAAAGAAAGGTGGTGTTGAAATCTCTAACCATAGTGTGGGTTTGTCTACTTTTTGGTTCTAGAAATTTCTATATTTTGAAGTTATTTGAGGCACATTTAAGATTGTTGGATCCTCCTGATGACCCCTTTATTGTTATGAAATGACCATTTTTATCACTGTTTCCTAATAATCTGCCAACCAGGCGCCCCCAAAGAAAACACTTTTGAGCAATTTTAAAGATGGACTAGTTTGGCAAGTAATAAAAATTTGTACTTTTTAAAACATGGGATAAACTTGTAGACATGTTATATATGAATTTCCAATGTGTTTGATTAGATTAATTGCTTTTTTTAAGCACTTATTTTCTTTTTTTAAAAGTAAGACAATACAATTCTTTTTTTTTTTTTTTTTTTTTTTAANGATGGACACTTAGGCTCTTTCCATGTTTTAGCTAAGACAATACAATTCTTTATTTTTTTTTAAAGTAAGCTCTCAATCCAATTTTGGGCTTAAACTCATGGCCCACTCACGAGTCACATGTTCTACCATCGGTGCCAACCAGGCTCCCTAAGATGAAATACATTTTGAAGCACTCTCTGTGCCTGACCATTTCTAGTTGTGCTGTAATAATTAGATGAAATTACTTCACATATTTTCTATCCCATAGTTTTGTCTATATATTATTTATTTTGAAAACGTCTCTTTTAATAAATACTCTGGTATTTGTACTCAGGCAAACTTGATAAAAAGTGTGGATACCACTTATCCCTTTTATCAACTATGTACAGTATTGTTTCTTTTTTTTTTTTAATGTTTGAGTTTTTTTTTTAAATTTCTGAGAGAGAGAGAGACCGTGTGAACAGGGGAGGGTCAGAGAGAGAGGGAGACACAGAATCCAAAAGAGTCTCCAGGCTCTGAACTAGCTGTCAGCACAGAGCTCGATGCAGGGCTCAAACCCACAAACTGTGATATCATGACCTGAGCCGAAGTCAGACGCTTAACCGACTGAGCCATCCAGGCACCTCTGTTTCTTTTGTTTTTATTATATAAATATTTTTATGTACATATATTCTCTTCTTAAGTGGGTTGGAAGCTTTTCAGAGGAAAAGACTGCATATTCTTGGTTTTCCCGCCCACCCCACTCCCTGCCAACACACCCCAAATATCTAACAAAAATATGGAGCAAATGACAAGGGTTCAGTTAGTATTATACTTACTACCCCATGGATTTAGTGTTGTTGCCCTTAACACTAGAGAAGAGAAAGGCTAGGCTTGGTGTTTTATTATCTTAACAGAAGGTGTTGGATTTGAAATCAAATTCTAGTTTTGAATCACAGGAAAGGGAGCTTATTACTTCGTGTATGACAAGGTCAGTATGTAATTGACCTTAAAATAAACTTGTTAAAAGTTTTAAAAATATATTTATTTGCCCTTTTTTGAGTTTGTCTTATTTTTTAATCCCATATATATTATGAAGTTAAACATTGACTTTTATTTCTTTAAAGCAGTTCTTGGAACACCTCACAGCTTGCCACATCTGATGAGTCCATCCATCTCCCCTGCATTTTTACATCTGAATAAAGCACATCAGGTATATACATGGCATCCAGTACTGAAGTATCAAACATTTGGAGTGACTCATTTGTTTGCTATTAGCATTTAAAATTCTTGAGAAGTTAAATGAGTATTTTATCCTTAAAAAAAAAAATCCTTAGTAATAACTGTAGCCAGTGAGGACATCAGATCAAATTAAGCTGATCAAGGAAGTATTGTTCTATCTGCTTATTGATTTCTGTTTTTATAGGGCAATAAGGCAGGAGGTGTATTTTGTGGCATTTTTTTTTCCTAGAAATGAGTAGTCAAAACCAGTCCTTTGTGGTCTTAACTCAAAGTATTCACAGAAAGCAAAAAATGAATGAATGGGAACTCTTAATTTTTAAAGTTTATATAAAAATAATTCATATAAGAATAAAAATATTCTTACCTTTTTCAGGTAAGTATTTTTAAATGAATTTGTATACATAAATATAATATTGGAGATAAATAGTACTCACTAATTTCTGGTACTGCTTAAGGCTGTGTCTATATAGAAGCCTAATTACAAAACCACCCTAATATATACTAGGTGATTGATGTAGGTTAATGAATGAATGTCTAGTTCTGAACCAAGCTTTTCAAGAAAAAGATTTCTCTTTTACTTTCCATTTTTGGAATCTAACATAGGACCTTGTACATTAGAGGGTCTTTACTCATTCACTTAGTCAACATATTGAGAATCTAACATGTACTAGACACTCTACTGGTCATTGAGGCTATAGCTTTGAACATAACATTCATAGTCCTTTCTTCTTGAAGAATTTCAACAAATATAGAAAACAAATGTTAATTAATTATAATAAGCTGCGAAGAGTGACATGAGAGGAGAGTTCAGACTGTTGACAGTAGTCTCTTTATTTTGGAATTAAGACCAGAATAGTTGGTCCGAGGGTTGTGGGTTATCGTTAAGCTGGAATTAAGACCAGAATGCTTAATTTTGCCCAGAAGGCCTGTCCAAGCTGGCCTCTGCTGCCTCTCCTGTTCGTTGGGAATCACAGTCCCAGCAACAGTGGCCTGCTTTTGGTCCTCAAAGGACTTTGCTCTCTTCTCCTTCGGTCTTTGCTCCCAATGTTCCTTCTGCCTGCAATGCTCCCCATCTCAATACCACCTAAGTCCCCCAGACTTCACCTAGTTCTTTCTCCACAACCTTCAAATCTCTGTGCCAGTGTTAGTTCCTCAGGGACAGTTTCCTTGGATTCACCAACCTAAATCAAATCCCCACCTATTCTCATAGCTCCTGTATTTTTCTTTCATACTCATCACCATTTGTAATGATACGTTTTTAATGTTAATTAATGTCTCACTCCCCCAGGAGCCTCTAAGATCTGTGAGGGGAGATCATACGTATTTTGTATTTCTCACGATGTAGCACTGTACCTGGGCACATAGAAAGTNTCTCTGTGCCAGTGTTAGTTCCTCAGGGACAATTTCCTTGGATTCACCAACCTAAATGAAATCCCCACCTATTCTCATAGCTCCTGTATTTTTCTTTCATACTCATCACCATTTGTAATGATACGTTTTTAATGTTAATTAATGTCTCACTCCCCCAGGAGCCTCTAAGATCTGTGAGGGGAGATCATACGTATTTTGTATTTCTCACGATGTAGCACTGTACCTGGGCACATAGAAAGTGCTCAGTAAATATGTGTTGGATGATTAAATGAATAAATAAATGATTGAATGACACTGACATAAAGCCTAAAAGGGGAGAGATGAGGAAGAAGGATGACAGAAAAAGAGGAGAGGATGTGGAGTTAGTTTCATGACCACATGGTCACATCTTGTATTATTAAAAGAATTAGTTAGCATTGCCTGAAGTAGTAAAGTAGAATATTAAGAAGCTGTTGCTTTTGCTCAGATCAACTGGAGAATTGAACTTTAAAATGAATTGGGTTCTGTGAAAAGTAGCTTTTCAAAATTAAACTAACCTGATGCTTTATCATTTTCACAGAGCACAGTTATGGGTAATGCTTCTAATTTATTCCTTCAGAATCTGTCTCATGTACCATTGGCACAGCAACAATTAATGAAGTTTGAGAATATTCCTACTAATAATGTAAGTATGGGCATTTTTTTTCTTTTGAATTGAGTTCATTCCTTTTCTGTATTCAGGCTGTTGGTCAGATTGTTTATGAATGTTCACATGGGTAACCTTTTCATTTGGTGATATACTGCTGCCATGAGCAGAAGTCTTACTTTCTTTTCTTCTTTTGCAGAAGCCGGGCTTACTTGGAGATCCCCCAGCCATGGTACTTCAAACCGCAGTAGGGATGGGGTCAGCACTTCCTTTGAAAACGGAGTTGGGTCATCATGGAGAAGCACATAAAAGTAAATGACCTCCATTTTCAGAGAAGTCCAGAAACAGTCAGATTTGAGATTTAAAGATGGTTTACCTGTATTCTACTTTTATTTACAGAAAGGTTGAGTTTGAGTTTTAGTCATTTAAAATTTTAAGAGCCCTCGTGGCTTTTCTATTTTTAATATTAGAAAACTATTGGTAAGTTATTGATGGACTTGCTTCCATGCCAAGATCACATTTCCCCTGTTGGATGTGCTTTAATATTTGATGAAGGTTCACAGCAGCATGAAGCAAAGACATAGATCCCTTTGAGGGTGACGTGCTGCCCACTGGGCTGACAGCATATTATATAGGTATCCGTTTAATTTTTGCCTGAATGAGAAACCCTTAGCTTTTAAAGAAATATGTGGTATTTTGGTAAACTTTGATTATTTATTTGTATTATTTTTTAAATGTGATCACCAAAATAGTAGTAGAAGAAAAATAGCAACCCATGTACTCTGTGCTCTGAAGAGATGACAAATTTAAACAAAGCAATTATTTTTTAGAAAAACAAGGGCATGTGGGATACCAGGATTTCTTATTGGAATGCGATTTGGAAGAAACTTTCACTTTGAGGTGTAATTGAAATTTGTTTGAAGTGATTATGCTGGGAAAAGAGAAGAGACACCAGTAATTAAAAAAAAACAACAACTTGCAGTTAAATATAGGGTAGCATATTTTGTCTCTACATAAAGCCAACAAGTCAAATGATCAAATAAGTGCATCAATTCTGACTATTGGAATTGACTGGGTGAAGGTTAAACTGGTATACAGACAAGTGTAGAAATTTTTATAGTATGATGGGCCCTGTCCAAAAAATTAAATT
Organism: Crocuta crocuta; assembly: GCF_008692635.1. Classification (NCBI taxonomy): domain Eukaryota; kingdom Metazoa; phylum Chordata; class Mammalia; order Carnivora; family Hyaenidae; genus Crocuta; species Crocuta crocuta. The sequence continues at coordinate 1,278,309 of NW_027530365.1, forward strand.
TTGTATCAACAAAAGTTTATGCACGTGTTTATTATTTATGTTAGGTTAAATAATAAGCCGTTTGCTTTCACATACACTGCTTTAAGAACATTTAAAATTCAAAATGTCCAAATAAATACATTGCTAGAAGAACTGAAGTATCCACCTCTAAATGTTTAGTATTAGAAGTAATTTAAGGAATTCGTTCAGTGAATTTGTAAAATATAAATTTGACTTAACATAATTATCAAAATTAGCTCTTTTCTTCTACTTGTGAGCCACAGATTTTTAAAAAGTGGAATCGTTAAAAATTTTTCTATTAAAATTTTAATTTCTTCCAGAATTTCTTGGTATTTCCTTTACATAAAAATGTAAAGCTTTCGTGTGTTAAATTGGTGTCTATTCACAAATATTAATGTTTTCTAAACCGGTGTTGTGCTGATTTTTAAAAACCAGCTCTCTAGATCTCAAAAAAAAAAAA